>NC_052513.1:20881616-21156616 GCF_014356525.2 Nilaparvata lugens | reverse complement strand
AGAGATTCTCTTTAGCAGCTAAAACCGATTCCCAATTAGACTGATCAGCCGTCACAGAGGTCTGGCTGCCTCCTAGTCAGTTGCATACTGCCAATTACTACTTGCAAATCACCCGTTCACCGCACAGTCATCACAAATTGAACAGAAGATGAACAACACAGCTTGTGAGATGAGAGCCGTTTGAGAGGCACCGTGAGCTTCAAAAGCTACAAAAGCACTAACAAGGATTCGTTTGTTTGATGTGTCCGCGTTGAATGTTTATTAAATGTATCAATGCCTGAATTTGAGGGAATCTCAAAAAATTGAACTACATGGACTATAAAAACTATTATCATTGAATTATTTTTCCATTTAAAACACAAATCTGAAAATAGTGAAACCACTCAATTATTGGAGAAACGGAAATTGGTACCGGTTGTAACATCATCATCAATCAAAATCTTCATTGCATCAACAATTTACATTGATTGATGATAGTAACAGTAATTTCAAGTAGTATATTTTCATCTGATTTGGATATATAGTTACGGTCTCACATTGATCAAGCTAACTCAACATATTCTGTTTTTCATGAAAAATGATTGAAGATGTAAAAGGGAGTTCGTTCTTCTTCAGGTTGACGTAAGAGAAGATGGGGATATATTAAAAACTGTGTTTCAATTATGTGAAATATACATGGAAGTTCTCTTTGATGAGTTTAATATCCACAAAAATGAGTGAATATCACTCATTTATCAATACTGGTCTCATTCACCAATACTCACTCATTTATCAATAATTGTTATCAATACTGGTCTCCACTGTCATTCTATTTTCACAAGTCAAGCAATTCTGCTTTTGCTCTTTTATTTTAGTTTATAAGAACAGGATTCATGACGATTTTCTCTATTGATTCAACTTTGATTCTCAGCAACTAAATTGATAGCGAAAAGACTTCAACGGAAGAGAAAACATTGAAACATTAATATTTGAAAATCCTTTCAACAATCTTCTCCATCAACGCCCATTATAATGCTCGAGGTATGATTCACAATTTCCTCCGGTCAAGGTGATACCATTCTGATTGGATTTTTTATATGATCAAGTAGTGTTTCAATGTGAAAAAACGGTGAAGTACAAATGAAGTATCAGTGTGTAGAAGAGATAGAGTAGGAGAGAAAAATCCTGCAGTGAGGGTTGTGAAGATCAATTATTGAGGAAATGGATATCGGCTAATCAATACAACAGAGGTGGAAAATAGATCTTGTAGGTCAAGAAGATGGATGATAAGGGGGAAAATTGGAGGAAGAGCAAGAAAGGGAGAAAGAGAGAAAGTCTCTTGTACAATTGTTGAGGATGGCTGAGAGATATTATTAGAGAACATGTGTGTGAATGTGCCTCATGTGAGCGAATTAGATGAGGAGAGATAGGAATAGGATGTGTGAGGTGGAAAAACGTGGAAGAAAAGGTATAAAGTGGTGTAGTCGAAAGGATGACAAGAGGAAACACGTGAAAATAAGTGAATCAGTAGCACCACCACTCCACACCCGAATTCGCTGTAACAAAGAAACCTGGGAATCAGAGCTGTTGTTTTGTTTTTCTCCCGAAACTTTTCTTTTACAGCCGAAAGTGAGGAGGATCCCATATATCATTTCTAACTGGCAGAAGCCTATATACTTCTTCTCCTCATTGGAAATTGTGTAGTTTCTTCAAGTATTGAGGCTACACGTTGTCAAAAAGTTTCAAGTTTTGTGTTCCTACTTCACAATATCGAAATGAGTATCTACTGTAATTGAAAAAAATATTAATTTCACGCTCGTTTAGCAGATTTTGAACAATAAAAAACTTCGAGAACAGCTTATTTTGAGAAGAACAAGTGTTAACTCTATCCTTCATCTATATTCAACTACTCCATATTATTAACTAGCCGTCAGGCTCGCTTCGCTCGCCATATCCGTCTAGCCAGGGGGCTCTGCCCCCTGGACCCCCGACTTGATCGTCCAAGAATGAGATCAGCAGGCTCGCTCCGCTCGCCTGCATTTTTCGTTTGAGAATTTTTATCATATGTTAGGACGATCCAGTCAGGGGTCCAGACTAAACGTCTGGCTAAACGGATATGGCGAGCGAAGCGAGCCTGACGGCTAGTAATATAATATTCCCAGGATTGAAGTAGCAGTGCCCAATCAATTTTTCCGCGATAAATGCATTTAAATCTTCAACTTGGTGCCAACCTAACAAAGTCAACTCAACTTAATGCCAACCTGACAAAATTATTAATTTAGTTGCCAGTTAACAACTGCTTCGAAGAGGTACTCTATCTAGATTATAGTTCTATAGTAACATATCATATGGAAATTTCAATTATAATTAGGAGATTGTGAGAAGAAGAATATACATGCTAAAAGACGAACTTTAAACCCTTAAAAACAACCTTAGAGTTGAAATATTGCCAAAAGATTTCTTAGTGCGCCTCTAAAGGGCCAACTGAACATACCTACCAAATTTGAACGTTTTTGGTCCGGTAGATTTTTAGTTATGCGAGTGAGTGAGTGAGTGAGTGAGTGAGTGAGTCAGTCAGTGAGTGAGTGCCATTTCGCTTTTATATATATATAGATGAGTGAGTGAGTGAGTGAGTGAGTGAGTGAGTCAGTCAGTGAGTGAGTGCCATTTCGCTTTTATATATTATATAGATATTAGCGTATGGAAAATGCATACACATGGATCCACAAAAATATTCAGGTCATTACTACCTAATAAATTACACAGAATTATCACAAGCTTTCGTTAACTAATGAAATTAACTGTGTAGTAATAACTGTCACCAAGAATAATAGCTGTATAAACAACTACAAAAGTCTACAAAATTAATATTGATCTTTGTCAGCTTGATAGTGTTATGGATCAGGCCTTTAGTGGGATGGCAGAAGCGAGGGGTTTCTGGAATTTTCTGGTGAACAACACGGAGGACGCAGGGAGCCTCTAGATCATTCCAGTGGGTTCTGGTCTCAATGCAGGAAACCATCGACCAATGTCAAGCGTGTTG
This sequence comes from Nilaparvata lugens, assembly GCF_014356525.2. Classification (NCBI taxonomy): domain Eukaryota; kingdom Metazoa; phylum Arthropoda; class Insecta; order Hemiptera; family Delphacidae; genus Nilaparvata; species Nilaparvata lugens. The sequence continues at coordinate 21,153,594 of NC_052513.1, read as the reverse complement.
TTGACCCTTCTGGCCGTTTCCATACACTGCGATTGGTCAGATCGCCTCACCTCCAGGCCATTCTAGAGAGTTCTGTATGAGAAGTTAGCACTGTATTCTCTACCTTTCAGATTGATTTGCTGAGCCTATATAAATGGCGCGTGTTGCAGTCGGGAGTGAGTTGACAGACTACAGTCGTATTGTTAGTTACTTATCGTGATAGACTAGTGATAAAGTGGTAATAGACTTTTGTAGTTGTTTATTCAGTTATTATTCTTGGTGACAGTTATTCTTAAACAGTTAATTTTATTAGTTAACGAAAGCTTGTGATAATTCTGTGTAATTTATTAGGTAGTTATCAGTTTATAGTTGTTTCTAGTTAACCTCCGTGTGTTATAGTGCTGTAAGTAATAGATCTAATCAGAATAAATCGCCTGAAGTGTTTTATTAGTGCAGAAACCCATAACAATATATGAAAAATAATAATGATAATTAACTTGTTTGACTAGGTTATTTATAACATACAAATAAATTCATGAACAAGAAAATATGTTTATGTACAAGGAAACAAATCACGTTAAATTGAATGTCAAGGTCATCTATGTTAAAATATTTAAAATAGATAAAACTATTGCTTGTGGAGAATCTTCTTTGAAATCTGTATCGAAACGACTACATAACTCTCCCTTAATAGTCTAAGTACATCAGAATACGGAGAATGGAATTAGTGGAAAAACTTAATGAAGAACCTTATGATCAATCACGGATCTCTGCTCAATGACTCTTTGAAGATCAATGACTCTTTGCTTACAGGGAAATGGATTTCTATTAGAACATTGGATTTGGATGGGAAATATTATATGACTGAAATACTACCCTCTAGTCACTAGTCCAGAACTAGATTCTATCAACGTTCTTTGAGTTTTCTGATTTTAGTAAAACATCGAGTATGTTGAATAATTCGAATGAATTATTATTTAACGAAAATCCTAAATAAATGCTGCAAATCACCCCGAAGACCTCTGCTACTGCAGACATTGACAACAGGGCTAACAGCTTGATGGAAATTCGATGAGAACTACTATCCAAAAATTAGTTGCCAGCCCGGGAATCGAACCCGGTACCTCCCAATTGCCAGTCAGGAATGCTTACCCTTACACCAAACTGACAATCTCTGGATAGCAGCGCTCATTTTATACGAAGCCATAGCGGCCAACCAGTTACAGATGGAATTAAATAGAGAATGCATTTATTCAAATGCTAATTAATATCTAATTATTATTTATCCAGAGATTGTCAGTTTGGTGTAAGGGTAAGCATTCCTGACTAGCAATTGGGGGGTACCGGGTTCGATTCCCGGGCTGGCAACTAAGTTTTGGATAGTAGTTCTCATCGAATTTCCATCTAGCTGTTAGCCCTGTTGTCAATGTCTGCAGTAGCAGAGGTCTTCGGGGTGATTTGCAGCATTTATTTAGGATTTTCGTTAAATAATAATTATATATTAATTGGCATTTGAATAAATGCATTCTCTATTTAATTCCATCTGTAATTCGAATGAACCTGAACCACCTTGTTGAATATTGTGAAATTCATATTATAAATCAAAAACGTTATCTTGGCAGAGAATCCACTTATAACAATTAAAAGTGCTATCGAACTATACACGTTCGAAATACTCAATTTTCAACTATTGCCAGGAATATATGAAGAGGTCTAAAATAGTATATTTCGCACCTAGAGCAGAAAATGAGATTTTTCCAGCTCGAAATCGGTTTTCAAGTCCGAGGCCGTAGGCCGAGGACTAGAAAAGATTGAGAGCTGGAAAAACATTTTTACCCGTGGTGCGAACGATATTTTTCGCCACACTACAGGTATTGCAGACAAAATAAATAGAGAATACAAAATAAAGAATACTCGTTAAGCTATCGTACCTATCTCTTGATTTTAGTGGTAGAAGATTTGCAGTCAGGATTTCAGATTCTTTTAAAATTTCACTTGGAATACCACAGTCATCTTCAAGCATTTTTGAAAATTCGGAATGCACTTATCAACAATAAATAATTGAATAAAACTGGTTGCGAAGATAATTAGTTTGATTCGAAACTGGAACTGAAATCATGGCGACTTCAGCTGATGATGAAAGTGGACACTCGCCCGATCTAGCGGATGACTTATTAACTACTTCCATGAGCGGCTGGAAAGAGACAACTTTCTGGCCTAGACCGGAAAAGAAACCCTTTTCTGACGTCGTCTGCAAACAAGGTCTTTCAGATCTACGTAGGGACTGGAAAACAGCTGCTTTCTGTGCAGTGTGGCGAAAAATATAGAAATATTAGTGAATATATCAAGGGCTACTTTTGATAATTACTAAGTTGAAGAAACTTGTGTAATTTAAAGGTAAAAAGTTTTTTCAAGAAAATAACTATATTTGTTTTTCAATTATTATTAAAGTATCACTATTAGTGATTATACAACTTTTTCTAGGAAATTATAGCTTAATCTCAATTTTGCACTAGTGTCGAGTATTTCCAAATCAAACTATGATTGGCTTATAATTATAATTATAATTATATTACATCATATTACATTATATTGTAATGTAACCAGTCGTTTAAGTAGAAGATTTTGTCCAGAATTTTCCCCTGCCAGACTAACTTAGTCTAGCAACTGCAAAACCGAATCCAATCACTTGAAACACTGAAAAAACTCAAAGAAAAAGCATAATGTAATTCGTTTCGTGAGAATAATCCAATTTCGAAAGTTTTCTTGACACAAGCTTATTGGACATTTTTCAATTTCACTTGTCACTCCAATTCCATGAGAAAATACAAAATGAGGCTCAAAAAAGAGCTGAATTTCCTAGGGGTGAATATTATGCCTTATAGTAACAAACAATAAGGGATGACTCCAGGAATGGACGCATCAAGTCTGAACGTGACATGGCCCTTATTGAATTACAGCCTTTGGTCTCCTACAGGGTCTTGGCAGGTTTTTACATGCAACATTAAGCCTTGAGCAAAACTCTGGAGAAGTTTTCTTGAGGATGGAATCTCATATCAGGATCTAGCAGTTCCAGAGGTGAAGCGTTGGCACTTATGATTATCTTAAAAATAGAAGTGACAGCATTCGTGTAAATTCGTGTAAATTCGTGTAAATTCGTGTAAAAACATTTCATTATTATAATTATGGAATACATTCTCGTATATTTTATATTGGTCTACGATAATAATATTAAAGGTCAAAATCGCGTACATGTTGTAATAAAGTGAGATTTTTCATTTATCTAGAAAATGATACTTTTCTCTCTCTCTCTCTCTGAAAATAAAACTAAAGCAACAATTCTCTAAAAAAAATCTAGTTTCTCTCTAATTATTGTCAATGCGTATTTTCTTTGAACACGTACATATTTTTCTGATCTTAAAAAATCTTCATATCATCATTTCTCAGTGTTATAAGGAGCTTCCATTTGAATGTATCCAAGATCAGAATAAGATACATTATCATATTGTTTTTTGAGTCTAATTGTTTATTGAGAAATATCAAAAGTATACTGTTAAAGCTTATTGTCATTGAATAGTTTTGCTCAAAAGTATTTTTTTGATTCCTCGGAGAACAATAATTCCTAATTGCTGATGGAATCAATGGACGTGCTAAATCATAGAATACTATTGGAAAATGAAGAACAATTTCCATGAATATTATTAATTGCATTGTCTATCCATCATTACCAATATTTATATATGAATATTGAATATTAAATCGTTATACATATTGTAATAAGTTATGTTTGCACTACATTTTTGCGTTAAGTACCTGCTTCCTCTTTCGAATAGAGATATTTAATTTTCAAAAAGTATTCATGCTCTTAAGAAAACACTCGAACTTAATTGCTGATTCATATTCCTACCTCCACGAATAGAGCTGGCTCCCTTTTGAAGTTGAATGTAGCAGAAGTGAATGTGAAATTGTCAAGTGCAGCTTGTTCGACCATCTCTCCGATCGATTGCTTTATATTGTCCTCATCTTCATTTCTGGCAAACACATGGAAGAGTATCTCACCATCAAATCTGAAATCACAGAAATCATTATATCATTATTTCAGAGTTGTTTTCAATCAATTAATATGAGAACGTTATGTTCTTGTTTCTGTTTAAACCTCACAAGAAATCATTTGGAATCCTCCTGCATATTATATTTAAAAATCCTTAGATTAATATTATCAAATCAAATTATTTGTTTACACATCTGCTACTAATTGATAATTTGATCACTGATACGGTACTAATAATTATTGACAGCTGAATTGTAATTAGAAGACATTTTCAGCGAGCCACATTCTAGTGGAAAAACCGTTACAATTCTAACAATAATCAACAACAAATTATTGGTTGCTCAAGAACCTTAAAAACCCCTGTTATATACATATGAATGTTCGTTGATATTTTTCATTCTAAAAAAGCTTCGTTTTCAATCCCCAATAAGATTTTTTCCCAATTTTCATCTCAATAATCTCGATTTTATTCCCTTTCAATTGAACTGAAATCTTTGAAATGATGAATATGGTCTCACAAATTTCAAACTATCTCAAGATAAACTCAAAAACTTCAATGGAAACCTATTTTTGGCCCAATCAAATCAAATAATGCTTCTGATTCGACATATTCACTGTGAAGCTACTTTTCCTTTCAGATTCTGAAGTAAGCAGGAAAATTCTCACAAGTTTGGGGAAATTAGAGAAACAAAACTGTTATATACCACACCAAGTGAGAGCACACTCTTGAATTAACTGACACAGAATTCAAATATGTGTTGCATTAAAGTACTATTTCCCGAAACGTTTGTCTTCCCTCAGAAAGTGACAATAGAGTTGAGCTCCACTAATTCCTAACCTGGTTATTCCAGAGTTAATAAAATGCAAAGCAGCTTTCCTGCAAAGTTGATAGACTGTCTACTAACGTTGGCTTTCCTGTACATCAAAATGTTACACATTCACACCGAGTGAGAGTAGAGAAAATCACATTCTCACTGACAATAGACTAGTACTTCCTTCCGTTTCTCCTCCCCACTTAGAACGAGAGTTGCGGTAAATCGACTTAATATTGAATCTACCTCTTTGAACCAGTTGAGAAGTGCATAGAATGCATGTAATCAGTGCAATTATTCGCCCACGCGCTATGCGACAAAGCTGTAGAATGCTTTGACCATGAAGGAATGTTCCTGATTTGCAAGCAGTCAACGATGGGAATTAGAAAGCTGTAATTGATGCTTTGGAACTTCTAACAAACTGATCTTACAATGAGAAAAGCTGTAGCTAATTAATCCACCTACCGTGCTTTGAAGCTGTCAGATACATCTACTGTTTTAAATGTGTAGTTCTTTGATTTGAGAATGAGAATGAGACAATGTCAAGATATAGGTACAGAATGAGATGAATGATGTGCATACAATCCTTCACAAATTTTTCCCTTGATACAAGTTCAGGAGAAAATTATTATTATATAAAACTTATACTGTTTGGTCATATAATGTTCTATGGAAGTACAAAATTTTCCTTTTTTTTAAGCACGGTATCTTACTGATGTATTTTTTTAATTACGGGCTCGATTCAACACACAATTGTTCCTCGCAGGTAATATTCTCCTTTCAAATTATGCTTTGTAGTTTAATAGAGTCGGCCACTGAAGATACTGCAGACATGTCAAGCACGCTAGTAAAAGCTTTTTGTGTCTTTGGCGAAAGGCTACAAGCGAATAACTGCTGTTTGAATTCGGAGCTAGGTTTTTGTGTTTATGATTCTTCGTTGTTCATTTCTTCTTCGCTGCTCTATTCGAGGTTGAATTATTATTATATAAATATAATTTGTAATTTTCCAATGATATATTTGTGGCTATTGGTGATTTACTCTCTGTTGGAATTATTCAAGTCGTTTCGACTGATGCAAACATTGTATAATTATCTCTTTCAGGTCAGGTTTGCTCGTACAAGCGTTATTTTTGGCCTTTTCCAAGCATGCTTGACATGCCTGTAGTATCTTCAGTGGCCGGCCTAAGTAGTCAAGTAGTCAGTTATTAATGACCAAGAGTTTATGTATGATGAAGAAGGTAGGTTCTCAGAGCATCGAGTTTGGTCTTTAAAGTTATTGAATGGAGAAGAAATTTCTTATTTCTCTTAAGATGGCCAAAAGTGATCAAACATGATGAAGTGTGTACTAAATATAGATGTTATCATGAAAATGAGAGCAGAGGGAATAACAATTAATTTATATGCATTGCGAGCAATGATATATTCAGGAATACCGATACTGACTTTATCTTGAACTTGGAGAAGAATCAAGACAAACATAATTCATTCATGTTTTATTATTATTGGCGTATGGCTTTCAATGGTGGGGGGACCCATCATTTATGTAATTCATAGGAATGATAATCGAAATCCAAGGTGTACCACTTGTACAAAATAGACCAAAACAATCCGATTTCGAATTTCATTCAAGATTGGAATATAAGTCATTATATATATTATAAATAGCAATGTACTACTTACTTGTACTACAGCCTGTACTACTTCAACAACGTACTATTTAAAGATTGGAGCACTTATTGAGAATAAAACTGTTACATTAACAACAGTGGTCAGATTTCTTGTCAGTTCAAAGCATCTATTCAATTCCCTCCTCTTTGCTGATGTTAGATTAAATTGCTATAACAGGTGTCTGGAATTAAACTTATCAGTGGCGTATTCAGAATAAAATGTCGGTGATGGGGGATTGATATATTGAAATAGAAAGCACCTATACTATCGAGGGGCACCAAGGAGTGTGGGGGTACGGAATACCCCCCACCAAAGGGGGTCAGGGGGCTCTCCACCAGAAAATTTTGAAAAATATACCTTCAATTTGGTGCGATTTTATGCAATCTCTACTTGAAAACAAACATTCAATTCAATTCATTTTTTGTGTTCAGTAGACCACTAACAATTCTGATACTCCTTGAAAATGTCATATAGTCCAGGCGCTGGCTTACATTGAGCATACATGAGAGAGGCAGAGAATTTGACTTCGGATTATTGTTAGGGGGTCTTTAGTGTATATGAAACTCGATGTCGTCACGTCCCAGGGTGGTCGACAGCTTGGGGGGAGGGGGGTAAGTTGTAAAAAACGCGCGTTTATAAAATCGCCTGTCCTGCAGTTACTATTCATAGTACAGCTTTTAATTTTTTCTCAATATTATGTACACATAACTGGCTTTCAATGTGGTCCTATACATTTTTGCGATAAACCGCATAGTTTTTCCGTAAAAAAATAAAATATCTCGAAAAATGTATTTTTTTATTATAGACTTTTGTTATTTCTTGAATATTCAAGTAATTAGCCGACTTAGAGGAGAAAGCTACCAATAAACGTTGTAGGCCGTATCTTGCTGAATCCAATGATATATATAGTTTGGGGGTTACGATCATAGAAGCGGCGGTGGGAGGGGGATAAGTAGCACTGTCACGCTGCGGCGCGGTCCTCCCCCATGATTAATGCGTGTAATGGCCTGTCTATCGCATCGCTCCTACTAGTCTATGCATTCAAATTATGTATTTCAGGAACGCTATCTTATGTATTTTCGGTCGCTGAACACGATTTTTCAACTCTCAAGCCTTAATAATTGATAATTCTCATCATAATATACTAATTATGGTCAAAATTACAAACTTCATCTCATTATCATTATTTATGATTACATTGTAATGATAAACCATCCTGTTCGGAATCCTATATGTGTTTCTCAGTCGATAAAAAACTGATATTCCATTAAGAGAGAATATTATTCGATTTAGTTCAATGATCACTTTGGAATTGCGAAAGTCAAGTAATGGAGTAAAGTTAAACAAATGATATAGGCTACCCCATATAGAGCACCGTGTAACAGGAGTAAAATATTTTCTTGATATAAATTTACAGTTGAAGCACAAATAATGCCAATTACTCCCATTTGATATGACTAAATATTTTATTACAAATGAAATACAACTCTAAAGCTGCGTTTACACCAAAGTTATTAAGGAGATGTTAATATAACTTAATCTTTATAGATTCTATTAGATTGAACATAACTTATCATACATATGATGGACATATGTGTTTGCCAAGTTCCGTTCAATCTAATAGAATCTACAAACGCAGCTTTATCAACTGATTTCTTTAACTTATATCTACGAATAGATACTTTTCATCTGGCTGGGTTTGACTGATTGTCTTGGGGTGGTTCTTGAATGAAAGTGGAATGAGAGATATCTCTGTTGAATTTGAAATATTTGGAGAGAATACTGTTGGAAATCTATTGAGGGGAGATCAGTATAATTAAGGTAAGAACGGTTCAAATATGAGAGATTGTCGAAAAATGTATTTTTTTATTATAGACTTTTTGTTATTTCTCGAATATTCAAGTAATTAGCCGACTTAGAGGAAAAGGCTCCCAATAAACGTTGTAGGCCGTATCTTGCTGAATCCAATGATATATACAGTTTGGGGGTTACGATCATAGAAGCGGCGGTGGGAGGGGGATAAGTAGCACTGTCACTCTGCGGCGCAGTCCTCCCCCATGATTAATGCTTGTAATGGCCTGTCTATCGCATCGCTCCTACTAGTCTATGCATTCAAATTATGTATTTCAGGAACGCTATCTTATGTATTTTCGGTCGCTGAACACGATTTTTCAACCCTCAAGCCTTAATAATTGATAATTCTCATCATAATATACTAATTATGGTCAAAATTACAAACTTCATCTCATTCTGCAAGGAAACTAAGAAATGACTGTTTGAAATAAACGAAACTTGGGTTTCAAGAAATATATTAGGATAGAATAAAGATAATATTTATATATGTTTATGTTCTATTGTTTTTATCTCAGATTAATTTATTTTGATGCGCTGCAGGCTAAATTATATTATTAATTGCACACTGGCCACGCTTACTTGATATAGTGGTCAGTTAATTTCCAAGAAATATTTGTGGAATTTCTTAGTTCTTCATGGTGGAGATGGAATTCATCATTTATTCATTATCATAATGATTTTGTTTAGTATGAAAATGTTAATCTTTCGTGAATCTTCAGTTTGTCGTGAACTTTTGAGAAATTATATCCCATATAATAATAGACATGTGTCAAATCAAAATGAAATGAAAATTTAAATATTCATTCATATTATTTCTAACAGTATTATTATAATGATATTTCACTAACTTTTGATTGATTTATCCATTATGGTATTCCCGTTCAGACTGTTTTGAAATGGTAATAAGTTATTCAGTATCAAAATTTGGGATTCGAATAGTTTTGGGCCATGTCTGTTATTCTTTCCCAAACATATTTACATGATTTGTAATTTTATTCACAAATTAATGAATGAATATATGTATTCCTGCACGTAGCTAACGGATGGATTATTCCTTTATAGATTCTTGCATGTCACATTAATAAATCTCTGCCACAGATTTAGAAATCAAGTCTCGATGGTTTGGAGAGCATATTATTGGAGTGATTCTTTTACTCTGCTGCTTCTAATATGTTCACTACCTTTGTTTGATTTTAGATCATAGACATGAAAAGCTATGTCCACCTGTATCACTTCATCTTTATTGAGAATTTTCATAACTCTTCTCATCACGAAGTTTCCATAATCTTGCAGCGTATTGAAGTTTTGAAAAGTGAAGTAGGAGTTGAATTCAGGAGAGCCATGTCATCATTATGCGAATTTGTCAACGATATTTAGGGATTTAGTCAAATCCACAACTAGTTTCACTTACAATTTCATGGGCCAAGTGAGATTAAGAGTTTTTTTTAAAATATCCATCAGATGTTGACAGAGATTGCGGTTATTGTAGAAATGCATGCTGCACTAAAACTTCAATGCTGAATTATCTTTAAACAGCTACCTAGTAAAAATACAGAGATCAGATCTTTTTGTTCTAGAATTAACTAAAACTAGGATTTTTGTTTTATTGCATCGTGGAGAATGAAAGAACTCTGTTTCATTTTATAAGTGAGAATACACTTTTACAATTTGCCACAACTATGCTCAGATAAAAATCGTTGGAGACAGAATAACTATTTCTTTCTATACGTTCAAAAGAGAATCACATACTTCTTCACTTGCTTCCAGACCATTGATAACATTATGCAGATTCTGTTATCCATCAGAGTCTTGAAGAAAAATGTTATGTTCTCTTGAGAATATTATGCTTCTGGAAATCATTCTCATCTCTCATTATTCTTGTTTTACTTCATTAGATGACTTTCTTCACAATCTCCAGTGATATCCATAATGATGTCAACATACTTGAACAGAATATCTTTGATGGAAGATTTATTTTATATGGTAGCAGCCATTTTAGGAAAGCCTTTGAAGAACTAGCTATTCCAATCACTCAGTTTTGGATGATCGAATGAGGGTTTGCTCCAAAGCATGATCGGTTGTCACATTTATTAAATTTTCAAGGTTTCATTTGACAGAGAGTCAATGTATTGACTGTATAGAGTTAATGTTTCCTTATTGGAAATTATTTTCTACTGCTATGGGTATTTTTTTTATATTTTCTAGATATAACACAGACTTTATAACATAGTTTGTGTGATTGAATGAAAGAAGTATGGGATCTTCTCTCGTACAGTTTCTATGTGCAATACCAGAGTCCTTCCTTATGAGCATGAATACAATTAAGGATAATTTAAACTATGTTACAATAATCAGTCATAAATTTCAAGTAGTCATTGATTTTGATTCTAAGTAAACTCCACAAATAGCTCCTGACTTCTTTCAAATATACTTTGACAATCTCTCATATTTGAACCGTTCTTACCTTAATTATACTGATCTCCCCTCAATAGATTTCCAACAGTATTCTCTCCAAATATTTCAAATTCAACAGAGATATCTCTCATTCCACTTTCATTCAAGAACCACCCCAAGACAATCAGTCAAACCCAGCCAGATGAAAAGTATCTATTCGTAGATATAAGTTAAAGAAATCAGTTGATAAAGCTGCGTTTGTAGATTCTATTAGATTGAACGGAACTTGGCAAACACATATGTCCATCATATGTATGATAAGTTATGTTCAATCTAATAGAATCTATAAAGATTAAGTTATATTAACATCTCCTTAATAACTTTGGTGTAAACGCAGCTTTAGAGTTGTATTTCATTTGTAATAAAATATTTAGTCATATCAAATGGGAGTAATTGGCATTATTTGTGCTTCAACTGTAAATTTATATCAAGAAAATATTTTACTCCTGTTACACGGTGCTCTATATGGGGTAGCCTATATCATTTGTTTAACTTTACTCCATTACTTGACTTTCGCAATTCCAAAGTGATCATTGAACTAAATCGAATAATTATTCTCTCTTAATGGAATATCAGTTTTTTATCGACTGAGAAACACATATAGGATTCCGAACAGGATGGTTTATCATTACAATGTAATCATAAATAATGATAATGAGATGAAGTTTGTAATTTTGACCATAATTAGTATATTATGATGAGAATTATCAATTATTAAGGCTTGAGAGTTGAAAAATCGTGTTCAGCGACCGAAAATACATAAGATAGCGTTCCTGAAATACATAATTTGAATGCATAGACTAGTAGGAGCGATGCGATAGACAGGCCATTACACGCATTAATCATGGGGGAGGACCGCGCCGCAGCGTGACAGTGCTACTTATCCCCCTCCCACCGCCGCTTCTATGATCGTAACCCCCAAACTATATATATCATTGGATTCAGCAAGATACGGCCTACAACGTTTATTGGTAGCTTTCTCCTCTAAGTCGGCTAATTACTTGAATATTCAAGAAATAACAAAAAGTCTATAATAAAAAAATACATTTTTCGAGATATTTTATTTTTTTACGGAAAAACTATGCGGTTTATCGCAAAAATGTATAGGACCACATTGAAAGCCAGTTATGTGTACATAATATTGAGAAAAAATTAAAAGCTGTACTATGAATAGTAACTGCAGGACAGGCGATTTTATAAACGCGCGTTTTTTACAACTTACCCCCCTCCCCCCAAGCTGTCGACCACCCTGGGACGTGACGACATCGAGTTTCATATACACTAAAGACCCCCTAACAATAATCCGAAGTCAAATTCTCTGCCTCTCTCATGTATGCTCAATGTAAGCCAGCGCCTGGACTAATATGTCTATGGCTTTCAGATTGAATAACGAATAGGATGGAATTATTGTATAAGTCATTCAATTGTTTCAAAAATTCAATGAATAGTCCTCAAATAAAAGAAGTAGGCTCTCAAATAGGCCTTATCATAATTAGATGGCATGATAGAATGCTATAAGTTTTGCTCCATAGCAATATTTGAACAAACTTTAACATCATAGGATTAGTTTCAACTTGATTCACATTTGTTTCAATTTTTAATGAAAGTGTCACACTTCTCATATATGAACCACATGCATAGAACCAGATGAACTATTATCAACTAGAGGAACATATGCATCATTGGATTCCTATAGAATAATAGCTGGTGAAAAGTAACAAAATTTACCAAGTTCAATCTTGGTCCCTACCCACTAGACCACTCACTGTTTAGCTTATATTATCATTGTGCCATTCACTCACCCCTTATATATTTTTCGACTTACACTGTGTCTATATGAAGAGAATATGACATTGAAAACTAATTTTTGTGGCTGATCCGGGCAATCCGAAAATAATCAGGTCCCATTTAGGAGGAATACATACCCTATTCCCCCCTCTAGTTATATGCCACTGAAGTTATAAAGGTGAGGTAAGCTGAAGATGCTCCATATTTTCTTGGTATGAAAAGCGCCAAGCATTGACAAGAAACTCAAGTGCCGTTGTAAACGTGGATGTTCACCTTCACAAAAACTGCAAAATATAGACTGGGGAGATATTGACGTTCGAGTAAAACAAAAATTTGAGGGGAGTAAGTTTAAGAGAGTATTCTATGAACGTATTATATGAGAGTATCATAATTATGAGAGGTTGTTCAAGTTTTTATCAGAAGTAGCAGAAGGGCAAGAAAATTTAGAAATATATCATGACATTAACGACATATTACATTGTAATGTACCATTCAAGTTACAAGTGCGTTTCATTGATGCTTCATGTGTACACAACACAGGAATTTCTGGCCATTTGAATGAATCAGCCAAATTTAACTTATTCATATTGTTTCTTATAATTTATAAATTTGTGAACTTTCATTCACTCAAACCTTCATCTTTATGATGAGAACCGTCTCTCAAGACAATATTTTTATATTCTACAATATAATTTTGCACCTATTGTCTGCTATTGCTGCTTATCATAAACAAGGAGAAGGTAGTTTAAAAATTATTTAGCCTTTTAAAATTTTGGAACATAGAATAACGTAGAAGAACGTAGGTACACATCATTGGCTACGCCAAGTATACCTGCAATAAAAGTATCATCTTTGCTAAGAACTGTTGAAGGTAATAAAGCTCCCAGCTCTCGTTTATCGTTGAATTAAAAATTCAAACCACAAGTGGAAAGAAGTGCAGTAGCATTACAGCAGGTGTTGTGTTTTGTTCTATATTAACTCTATATACTCAAGCCCTATGTATATACTGTAGACTCAATGAGCCGGATACTAAGTTAAACATTGTCTCCATAGTGCTTTTTTCTATGTATGTATATGAATATTTGTTAGGTATTCTTACTCAACGACATCTTTTCTCCTCTCTGCACTTTTTTGGAAACGACATTTGTATTTTTCATGTATTCTTCTGAGAGAATAATAACATCTCCTGTTTTGTTTGTCAAGTGAAATATTCATTTGAGGGGTCCAGTATGTTCCTAATGTAATTGAGATACCAACTTAATCTGTGAATCTAGGTCTGCAAACTTTAAAAATATTCAAAAGCAAATTATAGGACAGCAGAAATCCAGCAAATCGTTACTGCGGGCGAGACTTTTCAAACACAAGTCCGCAACTATAGAGACGGCTTTTCGATAAGTAGCCTAAGTAGTATCTTCAAATGTATGAAAAAACCTAAGTATCATTTGATAAGAGAGGGATCAGCAAAACATAATTTCAATTTTTGTTACTATTGTGAATTTAATTCTATATAATAAGCAATCCTATTTGAGAATTGAAAAATTATGGAGAAGCTGTAAATTATGGATTAGACTACTTATAGTGTTTCATGGAAGTTTGAATTTCTCACTTCTAACTTGGAATTGATTATTCCGTAGACCTATTTGAATCTATCAATGTGTTAAAAACAATCATGCTGGAAAGAGGAAATCTATTCATTTTCCCTCAGCTTGAATGTCGAAAACTCAGTTTTCCAACATAAAAAATCGCAAAACACGTGCAAGTAGAGATGAGAGACTTTTTGTTTTGGAAGAGCATTGAATTTGAATTGGCAGAATACATCCATATATACTTTTTCCTCCAACAATCAAAATGAGAATAGACAGGAACGAATATGGAATGAATCTTCCTTGAAAATTGATCAATGATCTGATCAATCCATCTGATACAGAGAACAATAATTAAAACGTCATTCAGTCAATCATATAATTGGCAGCAAACAGGGGAGTTTCCACAGAATTTGAATAGATTGACTGGAATAATTGTAAAGGTATAATATGTCCTCCAATACATATTATTATGTATTATGTATCATTCTGACCAAAGACCTTAAAGATCTCTTTGAAGTCTTTGATTCTGACGTACCTATCTGTTTAATCTTTATATTTTTGCTCCACCAAGCTGATTAGAAACTCACATATGACACTGATTCTAAAACAACGAAGTTTCAGGCTTTCTGAAGAGCCAGGCAAATGCTATAATATAATCAAGTTTGTTTGGATCTTTTTTTATAACAAAGGGATTTCAAGATTCATGTAGCTTCCTATTACTTTGTATATTTCCAATAGCTGTTAGCTGAGCCATGGGGAAAAAAGCATGGAACAATGAAGGCAGAACGGGAAAATCTTTATTAACTGTGAACTATCGTGGTAAAGGAAGTATTCTATATACATTTTCGCTACATGTGCCCATAACTGTGCTATACAAGTAGAGTAGTATACACAATAGAACAGCAGGAAGGAAGTAGTAAAATATTGCATGACTACAAGTATTTGAAAGGAAATAAATAATGCTTTGTTTATGGCGGACTGAAGGTCTAGCATTACGAATGAAAATATAGATATATTGTATACATTGGTGGATGAGAAAAAAACTATTTTTATTTACGGAACACTAGCATTTACTAATACACATACACACACATACTTATTACACTGTCTTCCAATCCCTCGATTCTAACTTTTACTAACTATATTTCGCCTCCATTTCTGGCGCTCTCTGTGTTTCTAGCGATTTTCTTTCACCGTTTTCACTATTACACTCTCAATATTTGTTTCTCTTTCTATCTCCTGAATACTCTCCAATCTTTTTCAAAACCCCTTCCGAGTGAAAAATATAGTTGAGTCAACCTGTGTGCCTGAAACAAGCACATGTAAATATACGTTCATATAAATATCCGGAAAAAGGAAATCCTATTGGAATATCAATTAGAACGCTTTGTTGATTGAAAATCCAATAGCTCGAATCATTCTCACTATTCTACACTTATATATCATGATCCCCCAACAGAATCCGTTTTGGTTGCAGATTTTCAGGAATGGTTTATCTAATCATATCACAACATACCAACAGTATAGCAAGTTCTTCCTACGTTACAACAACAAATTGTTTTGACTCTATTAACTTATACGTCATATTCGATCAGAATGACCATAATTATTCATTAACGTTGTTGAACTTGTTTCATTGAATTAGAACTCTCAATAAATTATTGAATGAAGTATAAACGATAAGTTCACAATATCATCTGAGCATGAGAGAACATTACAATGAAGAACACACAAACGCGGGTTGATAGAGGTATTATGGGGTAAAATAATATATTTTTGAAACATATTACTCACGAAATATTTAATATCTTCAGAGCTTCAAAGCTGGAGATCCTGCCTCTCAGGTACTTTGCGATCTGCAAAAGAAAACAAAATTCATATTCTATTCAAAATGTAATAAACTCTTTGGTTGATCTAACTTGAAGGTATCCTTTTACATATATAAGTGTACACATGCTACTCAACAAATGTGATAGGCTTAAATGGGAATTGTGTAAATTTCTCTTTGATCCATGTCCATGCAATGAATCGACACTCTTCATAATACTTTTATTCTATATTTTTTTCTTCAGGGCTACTATTGTATAAAATATAAATCTAAGTACCCTTTTTGAAATTATTCATTCACATCATGTTTCGTTATGAAGTCAATAATAACTTGATAATGGCGTCATATAGCCGAAACATGTTGTGAACAAATAATTTTAAAAAGAGTATTTTGATTTCAATTTTTATCTATATACTTTTATTCTGTTCAAAACTGCTCATTATGGTCAGTCATAAAGTTCAACAAATAGAAGAGGAAAGCAAATATTATTTGGGATTGATTATATCCTATCACCCAGAACCACTTCCATTCCTGAATTTGGTCTTACCAATCATCCCTCATTAGTCAAATTTAAGTTGATCAATGAACCAAATACACTTTCACTAAAAATGTTATTCCAGAAACTTATTCCACATAGTCTACATTAAACGAATTCTGAATTTACGGAAGTAAATTCGTTCAAACTCATCCGTCAACGGAAATTTTTAGAGATGCAAGATACTTGACAGAGGGAAAGAGTATTTTCTATGAAGGAAGAGTGTCATAAACAAAATATATTCACAATACGAATACTCATTAACATCATTCTTGAGCGAATTTTTAGATAGATAAAAGATAGGCTACTACATAATACGATTAATCAACGAGTGTCTTTTTAGAGTTTCTCCCCGCTTCAAAATTGACCAACACAATTTATTCCAAGCTGTCCGATGATATTTATGATCCCAGCGTCATTGGAAATCTGGATAACTCCTGATTACTATTTAGATTCTACATCGTTCCCTGACAATTGTCAAGCATTGTCACGCGTAGGGAATAGCAATTGCCGCTGTTATCACCTCGGAACCAGGAACAGAGGCCAGCTTTCAGCAAATGCGGAAATGAGCTTGTCAACTGTGACTTCCTGTTGGAAGCTTTTAGAGTTAATAACAACTCATTCGCAGTTGGTTATGGATGAGGCGAATAGGAGAAGCCAAAGCGTCCGAGCCGAAATGAATCCGCCTGACATTTTGATGGATGAAGCAGAATTTTTCACTACGAGTTGCGTCCAGAAACAACCAACCATTTCTTGTTACGCGGTCGATAAAGTCGGTAATCCTTTCGTGAGAATATATATGTCCCACCGCACCAAACACACAAACATTTGCGGTATTATATGTGCCAAAATATATGTGTGTCACTTTGTATTGATAGATATTGGGTTCGGAGACAAGAAAATATTGCTAGCTCCATATGCAGTTGCGGAGTAGCAATATTTATCGAATGGAAAACTCTCTTGAACGAGTGAGCCATATCATTAAAACTGGAAACTGAAAATACAGTAAGTATTGCTGAATCTTTCAAAATATTTCATCCATAATAATATTTCAGTTCACCTATTCTGCAGATGAGATATTTTATATGCTTGTAATGTCCTGCTCCTTGGGGGGGGGGGTCATGGATAACACTAAAAAGAATGATTATACACTTTAAGGTTATGAAAACGTGTGTTGAAAATATCGGTTATGTTGACATTTGCACGGCTTTGCGAAGGCATAGACAGCGACGGAGCTGTGTGATATGGGCAGAAGGAACGGTATATAGTAAAAGATCGATTTGAAAAGATAATTTCCTGAATCAGTGGGTTGATGGTCTACAAAGTAGCCGAAGATAATTTTCTGCAATAATGCTGTGGTTGGAAATACGATAGAGTAGAATTAAATTTGATTCGATACTAATATGCAGTTCAATTTGAATCTGCCTGTTATAATCAATGCTGTTGCCAGGACTAGGCAGAGATTTGAAATTCGGAATGAATCCACTCACTAAATAATAGCCAGAATACTTAAATCTAATACCTGTTTTACAGTTGGAGGAGATATTAGACCGCACAAGACAACAAACCAAATGGCAAATCCATGCGAACCAGGTTTCTGACAAATACTATAGGTTTTTTATGTTGCAAAGTGACGAACCAAAATAGAAGATGCTTCGAGTACCGAGTTTTATATTGGTGCTGTCTATGCGATCAATTACCTCCCTTTGGAGAATTAGCTGGTTGTCAATGCTGGATCCAATACACCTCGATATGGTTTGGTTGACGGCAGTTGATCTTATTTGATTTGGGAGAATATCTCCAACAAAATGTTTTTAATAGATATGAATATCGACTACCATCTACCGCCAGATGGAATAGCGATCTAATAATACTTATAATACTCAACAATATCTGACTACTATAAAGCAGGTCCTGTCTTGCACGATCGATATGTGTCAGTTGAGAAAGAATGGATGGCGAAAATCGTCAATCAGACCTCACTATTTAAATTTTAGGGACTCTTTGAATGAATTCGCAAAAATTAATCTAGATTATAAAATTCTTATCTCACTGACTAACTGACTCACTGACTCACTGATCACGATTTTTGGAAAACTACTGGACGGATTGCAACAAAACTTGAAATATAGCTTCCGTATAAGTTCTAGGTGCTCACTAAGAAATCTTTTGGCGATATTTCAACTCTAAGAGAGGTTTTCAAGGGTTTAAAGTTCGTCTTTTAGCATGTATATTCTTCTTGTTCCAATCTCTTGATTATAATTGAAATGTCCATACCATATGTTAATGTAGAACTATAATCTAGAGAGAGTACCTCTTCGAAACAGTTGTGAAGTGGTACGGTAACCAAATTAATAATTTTGTCAGGTTGGCATTGAGTTGAGTTAACTTTGTTAGGTATGCCAAGTTGAAGATTGAAATGCATTTATCGCGGAAAAATTTATTGGGCACTGCTACTTCAATCAGAGCTATTCCTGAGAATATTATATTATTATTTATTTCCCAATCACTTGATAATGGCATTATTTATAGCCAAAACATGTTGTGTTCAATAATTTCAAAAATGGTGATCAGATTTATAAATATTAGAATTTAAATATAAGAATGAATATTTTTATTTCTATTCCTGAAGTATAGAAAATTTTTATGTTCATAAGAAAATCAATTGATCCTATTCTATCAAAACTAATTCTGTCTGTATATCTGACAGATCGCGTGAACAGCTTAAACAATTTCGATTAAAATTTAATAATTCAGTATGATGAATGGAGGATATTTTTAAAACTTCAGAAGTGTCCGTTGTGGAATCTGTGTGCAAAGAATGAGGAAATTCGGCCAGAATTTAACTTGACGAAAGAAATGGGTTACTTATTGAAACGGCCAAATAGCTGTTGTTGCTTTTCCTAATGTAAGAATATCTTTCATAGAAGTAAGGCGCTTTTCCCATGAATCAATTATTCCCAAAAATTAGTTGTGCTACCAAAGAAAATAAAAGGTAGCTTTCGATAAAAATATTGGAGAATATGCATAACAGTTCGCTGATATTCACTTGAAACTGTCAGTATACCTCATTAATAGCATCAATGCTCCCCACACAATGCCAATGGATAAAGTCGAGGTCGACTCTTAAGCCCCGCCCAATATTCCACAAAATTCGCTGCAATTAGTCTACTATTTTACAAAGCACTTCGAACACATCAATTAATAATTCAAATGATTAGACTCAATATTTTTCATGCCAAGCTGTGGCCTAATTTCTTTATTTATTACCAATAAAGGGCAGATCATAAGATGCTCCTAGCAAATAGTAGGTCCGTAATACAAAAATTTGAGCTGAGTCTCATATCTGAGATAACTTGAGAGGAAAAATTGATCATCCAAGTGGCAGCTTATTGAATCAGAAATTTCCATCGTTTCTTGAAAACTAAAGAGAGGAAAAGAGAAAACTATTGGCTGTGGTTATAACATTTAGCAATATAATTTGAAAACATTGCATGATTCAATAAAAATATTCGCTGATGTCAAGATGAGTGCATAAGAGCAACTGGGTGACACCATAAGGCATCGCTAACTTTTGATTGCTTTTTAAAATACGCAGTTGAATGTATATTTCAACAGAGTTGAATGTGTTGTTCAAACTGAGGTGATTGCAACGCAACTAATCATCACACTCACTGACAACGATTTTTGGGTAACTAAGTATGATAGAAATATATTCGAATGGAACTTAAAACGGTCCTATACATAAAAAATTTTCATCGAGGGAGAGCACCTTTTCGGATACAAAATTCTATGACAGTGACGAGACTATATTAATTTAATATTCAAGTTATATACTGCAAGCAATTTTTGTTTGTATGATGGATCTCAAAAACGATTATAACGGCTTTGGTAGAATTCAGGTTATAAATATTTTACAAAAGTAATCTGATAATTCAATTCCCGTAGCGAAGCACGGGTACCCTGATAGTATCACATATGATTATAGGAACTTTAGAACAACTTTTAAAACAGAAAGAACAAAGATTAAATTACATTAAAACAGGAATTAAAGCTTTAAAAAATTTAGGATGTGGACCAGGTCTGTATCCTACTGGTGATTTGTCAAAAATGGCCTCGAGTTCCCCTCTTCCAATTTCCACCTGGGTTTCTTCTCAGAAATTATTACTCTCCAAATTTGCATACTAATTCGGGATTGGTCAGATCCCATGACGTAACAAATGCGCCAATTGAGTAGTATAAATAGATCCAACTTTAAAGCTTTTAATGAGAAAAATTTCATATTATATGTTGTTCTAAATTATTAGAAGGTTCCTTTAATACAAAAATAAACAATATAATTACGTCAACAATGATATACATTATTTGTTAAATGAGGAAATAGGTTGAGCAATTCAAAAGAACTTGTGCTGGCGCTAATTTTGTGAGCTTCAAATAGCTAATACGTATATTTGTGAATTATAAACGTAATTTTTATAAAATAAAGTAAAAGTATAAATACATATAATAATACACATGCTTGTAACAGTAGTAATAAATATTTCTTTTGTTTATATTGTTTTTGATGTGATTAAATGTCAATCCCAAATTACTACACATAACCAAACTATATAAAAATTTTACAAATAAATATAGTTTCATTACAGCTATTGAATAAAATACTTGGGCCTATTCGGCATACAAATTGTGATATTTGAAGATAAAATTCAATTATATATAGCTGTCACGAATGATTATTGAGCAAGCTGCCTTCTTAATTGACAAGTTGTTGGTACAAGCAAGCCTTGATTTATTTGGGGTTAGGTAACTGGTTTATTTCCAACCTCAAAATATATGGACTAGCATTCAAAATGATAAACACTATGAATAATATGTTTTATTAATAAATTTCCAAAGAATATACTATATTTAATTCGCTAAGTGCAGCCTTTCTAGGTCAGATAACTGTTGTTTATATGCCTTTGATAAGATTATGGTTCGTACTCGGTATTGGAATTTGTTTCCTTTACTCAACTGTTTACAAAATTCTTCAAGGTATAATTTTAGGGATGCAATCAGTCAATATGTCAAATGCTACAGAAGTTGAAATTAAACACTGTGAAGCTCAAGAATCTCAAGAACTTTACAATATTTGATTGAAGTTCATTAGAAATATTCAATATGACAATCAGATGGAAGACGAGAAAATTCTTACTGAAGATGAGTTGAAGGAGATGAGGTGGAGGTGGAGAATGTCATGTGCTTTTGTGAAGCAGGAGCAAAACTTGGAACGTCTTCTTCTCCGCATGTCCCAACACTTACATGAGTTTTTCCTCAATTTTTGTTCACGAAAATAGGCTCGTGAGGAGAATACTATCATTGTGAATCGAAAGTGAATGAGAAATTTTACACACTTATATTATTTGGCAGTCTGAAAGCTGTAAGCATTGAAAGCAGTGGTGTAAGAAAATTATGATAAAGACAGTAAGAAAGCAATGCTTTCGTTTGATTTCGTGAGACATATGGATTGTTTGATGATATTTTTCGAATCATTCTCATCTCCAGAAAAACCCTTGTTCAAAAATGCCAATTTCTTCAAATTTAAATGAATGCACATGTTTATCATGTGTACCTCATCATGGATTCCATGATTTCTGAGGAAAGGACATTACACAAGAATTGTTTTCCATCTCGCCACGAGAAAAAAATACAGCATTCTCTAATAAAAAAATATACAGTTCCAACAGTTCTAGCTATGAGCTAGCTACCTGTAAACTAAGTTACTCCCATTTCCAACGTAGTGTAATCATCTTCCATCTGGCAGAAATATAAGGATGACGGAGTTCAACCGTTTACAGTATCAGAAACAGAAGCTCAGATGAGGATGGATAAACTGTTCAAGATATCTATTACCGTCTAAAGTTCTGATTCACTCCCCTATCAAATTGAGAAGGGATGAATCACTGATTGGAGAAGGCCTTTCCAAATCGGAATTCGTATTGCCTGGAGTCGTCAACCAGAGGCCCGAGATTTTCTCGGAAGAGGAAATCATTGGAAAACTTGACAGTGTGAAACAATATAATACTTTTCATCTGGCCCATTTTCAGCGATCGATCAACAAATGGAATTCAGCTTCTTGGGCTGCTCTTGATTTATGGCTCGATGCTATCTGGAGCAGCAGTGAGAACTGACATAACTTCTTGACATTCTCCTGCGCTGTTGATTTCTTATATAGTTTTCTAGACAGGAATGAGCAAGTCCATGCTACAGTGCAGAACATGTCTATTTCAGCTTGTTGTACTCTTCCTTCTCTTTTCTCATCTCTCACATTCTCCTTCATGCTACTTCAGAAATGTATTTTCCTGCATCTGTCTCTTCTCAACTCCACACTCCACTTTTCCTCTAATGCATCCCCATCCACAGAACCGTCACTACATTCATAATTTTCGGCACCTTTCCTCAACCTTTTCATGCATATTCCCCTGTGAAAATTTTCTGCAACGTTTTTCCAATAGCTGTTTTAGATAATATTCTTTGCTTTCTCAATCCACGATGGTTGAGTGATGGAAGTTAAACAAGTGAAAAATTCCATCGGAAGAATTTTGAAACTTATAATTTGTTGTTTTCTAGTAATCTTGAGACTATGAGCTAATGAGCTATGTAGTAATGAACTGATGAAATTGATCTCTATAATTTATATAAAAATGAATGTCTGTTTGTGTGTTAGTTTGATAGTTACTTTGTTTGTACTTTCTTTGACTCAAAAACTACTTGACAGAACGGCATGAAACTTTGGGGATATGTTGTGTGAATATTGGGGATGGTTTCTGACCAGAAATTTAAATAGGGGGGCTAATAGTTATTAATTTTTTCAGCCTTACAATTTTTGAACAATTGATGAAAAAAATTCGTGCTGATTATGAGCTGATAGAGCATCAAATTATCTTCAATTTGATGTATATTTTCACTATTTTACGCATTTCCCTACGACTGTTGCAGCAGTTTTAGTGTCAAGAGTGAAATTTTCTGTTCAGCAACAAAAGATCAGTTGACAATGAAAATTTGGAGGAAATGTTTGGAACACAATTTTTGACTCTTCCGCTTTGTTGAGACTAGTTTGGAGGGTAGCATATTAAAAAATCCAACCCCTACATCATTTTGCTGAAGGGGTGAGGGTGGTTTAATAGTTGCATTTTCCACTTATTACATACATGCTTATATCTTGGAAACAATGTGTTCTATTGACATTATCAACTACATAAAAATGAAGCTTAATAAATCTCCTACACGTTTTGTCTGGTAGAGGTGTTGCAGCAATTTTAGTTTTGAGTGTCTTTGTTTTTTGGAAAGTTTAGAAAAACTCCTCTTGTTTAGTTCCGCAGACGTTCCAATAGGTACTCAATATGGATGTTCATACTGAAACACACTGCCAAATTATGATGACAGAATAGTGTGATATGCGAAGAAAGTCACTTGTTGCAAATCTTGAGATTTGACACTCAAAAGTAAAACTGCTGCAACTGTTGTATGTTAATGCGTGAAATAGTCGAATTATACATGAAATGAAAGATAATTCAATGCTCTACAATCTCGTAATAAGCAATTTATTGTTTCATCGATTATTAAAAAATTGAAAGACTTAAAAGAGCGAAAAAATTAAAGAAAAACTCGTTTTTCGAAAATGCATCACTTTAAAACATAAATATCTCGAAAAGTATCGGATTTATCAAAAACCGCTACCAGACAAAACCCCCTGTTGGAGGAGGGGGGGGGGTGAGAATACTCTCATGGTATAACTCCATGCCTGTCGTAAGAGGCGACTAAGGAGGCTGAGTAATCGTCGGCTAAAGCGACCTCTGCTGGAGAACAGCTTCATGTGGATGTACCAGCAGTGGAAGGGCTCCCTTTTGTCCTGGGGTTGAGAAATCGGCACCAAAGGCGGATAAACCAGTTTAAATGGTAAATAGCATAAGAATGTAGATGGCATCGGGTGACCGCTACATTAAAGATCAATGTGATTTGCCCTAGTAAAATCATGATGGCAGGCATCAAAATCAAATTGTCTGGAGACTCAAGTCCCCCAATCGGATCTCCGGGGACGAGGATTTTGATGAATGCTTCTAAGATAAAAACCCTCAAAAGTAAATTGAGAATAGATACTTGAAACGTAAGAAGTACGCTTGAAATTGGTAAGGTGCACAATGTTATCCAGGAAATGAATAGACTGAGGTGATGGGTGTCAGTGAGTGCAGATGGAAGGATAACGGACAGAGAGACGTTCTGGATAAGACTGTTTATTACTCAGGTAGTTCAGAAAGCTCAAACCTCAATGGTGTAGCTGTAATTACTGACCAATCCATCAAAAAGGCAGTTGAAAACTTTCAACCATTGTCAGACAGAGTAATGCTTCTTCAGTTGAATTTGGACGTTTTCACAATGAATCTGATCCAAGTCTATGCTCCAACCGCAGAAAAAGAGGATGAGATAATAGAAAAGTTCTATGAAAATCTACATAGTGTGATGGAGGTTATAAAACATCATGATGTTACTATAGTCATGGGTGACCTGAATGCAAAGATTGGGGAAGGTCAACATAACCAATGGACTGATCGCTTTGGACTGGGAGAACGAAATGAGAGAGGAGATCGCCTTCTTCAATTTTGCCAGGAGAACAATATGGTTATCACAAATACCCTTTTCGAACTACCCAAAAGACGACTTTATACTTGGAAATCACCTCAGGACTCAGAAGAGAGAACTATTCGGAACCAGATTGACTATATTATGATTAACCAGAGGTATAGAAATGCAATTAAAAGTGCTAAGACATATCCTGGTGCTGATGTTCACTCCAATCACAATCTTTTGGTGGCAAAGATAAAAGTTAGATTAAAAAAACAAAACCATCAAATACACACATTAAGATAGACACCATGAAGCTCAAAAATGTCAACCTAAAATCAAGACTTTATCGGGAAATTAATGGAAAGCAATCTATAGATGATGAGATATGTGGAGTGGTCGAGCCTGAAACAATATGGAGGGAATTTAAGACGGCTTTACTACAGCCAAGTAGGAATTATCTAAACTGCCAAAGGACACAGAGGAGCAAGCAGTGGATGACAGAGGATATACTCAATCGCATGGAAGAACGTCGGAAATTCAAAACTGTTGACAAGCAAAGATACAAAAGAATACATAACGAAATTCGATACAAATGTAGAAAAGAGAAGGAGGCATGGTTGGAACAAAAATGTGATGAAATAGAAAACTTAGAACGCTTAAATGACTCTCATAACATGCATAAGAAAATAAAACAGTTCACTGGAATGCAGAATAAAAGCAGATACTATTCAACTGATGATAATGGGAAGATAATTATAGATGTGAAAGATCAATTGAAGTCATAGGAAGTATACATACAGGAACTTTTCAATGACGAAAGGGAGCTCCTCTGCTGTCATAATAGTGAAGATTCTGGACCAGATATATTAAAAAGTGAAGTTGAATTTGCCATAAAAAAACATCAAAAGTGGAAGGGCTGTAGGTCCAGACGAACTCCCTGGAGAAATTCTCAAACTCATTGACGATGATTATGTGAAAATACTCACACATTTATATAATCAGATTTACAAAACTGGTATGATTCCTACTGAATGGCTGAAGTCAATTTTTATACCTCTCCCAAAGAAGACGAATGCTAGAAAGTGTCAAGATTATCGCATGATAAGCCTCATGAGCCACACAATGGAAACATTCCTCAAAATAATACACCGGAGAGTTTCTGAAAAGCTTGAAGAGAACTTATCTGATACACAATTCGGCTTCAGGAATGGTTTGGGGACACGAGAGGCTCTTTTTGCTTTTAACGTAATTTTGCAGCGATGACTGGATGTAAATCAGCCAGTATTTGCTTGTTTTATTGATTATAACAAGGCGTTTGATAAGGTGCAACATAACAAGCTACTAGATATCCTCAAAGGAATGCAATTGGATGCTCGTGACTTCCGCCTTATAAGGAACCTGTATTATATCCAATAGGCCACAGTACGGGTGCAATCTGAGTTGAGTGAAGAGCTGGAAATCAAACGAGGGGTTCGTCAGGGCTGTGTGCTTTCACCACTCCTTCTCAACATTGATTCCGAAAGAATCATCAGCAAGGCCCTAGAAGATAAAACTGGAGGTATAAGAGTTAATGGCACACCTATCAACAACCTAAGGTATGCGGATGACACTGTGCTGCTGGCAGAAAATATGGAAGATCTCCAGAGGATGCTGAACAGTGTCATTACTGCAAGCAAAGTAGGTGGTTTGAGTCTAAATTCTAAAAAGACAAAGTACATGATAATCACCAAAGACCAACCTCCTATCGGGGATCTATTCGCTGAAGGAATCCGTCAATTCAGAAAAATTAAAAAATGGTACTTTCAAACCACCCCCACCACTTTAGCACATGGGGTAAGGGTGAGGACTTTTGATAAGTTAATCCTCTTACTATCCTTGGAAGAGCTGTGGAGTTGGAAATTGTGTTCCAAACTTTTCATTCTATAATCTTTAATTGACTGGACTAGGACAGTAACACAAAGTATCTGATTAAACTATTTTTATGTTCGGAACAGATATGGTACACAATTAGAAAACATAATCAAGACGGTAGTTCTAAATCAAGAGACTGCAACAGATTATTGGGCCTATTTAACTCGCTAAGTAATCAAAACTACAATTGCTACAACACGAGTTTGTTCAACACACTTGTTTAATTAGTAGAACTCGTCTGAACTTTGCATAGAAAAATTCCTTCTCCAGTTCTTCAAGATCTAGGGACTGAGCTATTTTATGTTCGCTAGACCACTCAGACGTTCCTGGGACATTGTTGATTTTAGATATATGACTTCATTAGCTTGAGTATGGAAAAGCTTCTTATAAAATTTTACTATTCACAATGAATTTATTATTTATTTGCATTTTAAAATTTTCCGTTCCTTAAAATTTGCCGCCCCCAAAAATCTGCCGCCCTGTGCGGCCGCCCGGTCCGCCCACCCCTGGGGCCGGGCCTGTGGCCCGTTGTCCCTCTGTTGTTTCTGAACCCACACTGAACTTCACTGAGTTCTTCCTCTGCATTATAACGTCACTCGCTTGAAATTAATTGTGGAGAAGATTTTATAGGCTATGTTGAGCAGTGTTATTCCCCTATAATTATTGCACATGAGTTTGTCCTTTCTTAAAAATAGGACAAATTATTCCTCTTTTCCATTCATCCGGCATTTCCTCACTTACCCATAGAGGAGAGGACACAAGTATGGAATATTGCACCTCATTATGCAAGGCAAAATAACAGGTAGGAGGTCAGTGGGGCGAAGACGGATATCTTGGCTGCGCAATTTAAGGGATTGGTTCAAGTGCACCTCAAATGAACTTTTCAAGTCAGCTGTAAGCAGGGTGAAAATTGCCATCATGATAGCCAACCTCCGCCATGGAGATGGCACATGAAGAAGAAGACAAAACGTGTAGGAAATTTATTAAGCTTCATTTTTATGTAGTTTATAATGTCAATAAAACACATTGTTTCCAAGATATAAGCATGTATGTAATAAGTGGAAAATGCAACTCTTAAACCACCCTCATCCCTTCAGCAAATGATGTAGGGGTTGGAATTTTTGATATGCTACCCTTCAAACTAGTCTCAACAAAGCGGCAGAGTCAAAAATTGTGTTCCAAACATTTCCTCAAAATTTCATTGTCAACTGATCTATTGTTGCTGAACAGAAAATTTCACTCTTGACACTAAAACTGCTGCAACAGTCGTAGGGAAATGTGTAAAATAGTGAAAATATACATCAAATTGAAGATAATTTGATGCTCTATCAGCTCATAATCAACACGAATTTTTTTCATCAATTGTTCAAAAATTGTATGGCTGAAAAAATTAATAACTATTAGCCCCCCTATTGAAATTTCTGGTCAGAAACCATCTTAGTCCATTTATAAATAAGAGTCCATTCATAATAATTAGTCTAACATTTAATGTGGCTGATTTATCATGTCCTAAACTTTACTACCATAAATATTGAAGTAAGAATTTTCAAGTGGACATTTTAATGTTAATTTGAATAATTCTGAATAGAGTTTATTCGATCACTTTGATTATTTACTATATCATTATATGATTTCTTTCTTTAATCTTAGCTTGAAATCAAAAGCTCAGAGATGAAAATTTGAATGTAAATTAACATGTAACCTGATTTAATTTCTATTTAAATTGGGAACTTTGGTATTTACTCGTGATTCATTGATATAAATATCAATAGGTTTGTCTTGTGTCATGTAATGACATCGATATCGGGGACCGAGCTTATCTCTGGAGTACAAAAGCATAAAAATTTATTACAAAAGAAGAAATTATAATATCATTCATAGTTCATACAGAAATGTTCTATCTAATCACAGTGAATCTAACTATTTAAACATCCAAACATCTGAACATCTAAAAATATAAACAGAAATTGCTCGTTTAATAGTATAGGATGAAAGGAAATAGGACCAGCTGATGGAATATTATGTTTTTTTTCTAAATACAGGAAAAATGGCTCTCTCAAGGCCATGGCTGCGTAGAAACATAGAGCAACAGAGGAACCAATACAACAGAAGCTGAAGAAATTATTCGCATTTCTATCACCTCACAATTAACATCAATTAAACTACCATATGTTTGGAGAGATCAAATTCAAATTTTTTTTGCTATCATCCGGTCACTTTCTGTACCTATTCTTCCAGATGTTCCATGAATACTGCAATGTTTTAAAATAAGATCGCTAAATTTGGTAACACAACTACAGCTATTATCACTTGAACACAGCTAACATCAACTAATCTTTTTCACTTGCTTACACTTTCTTTCTCACGTTTTCAACAGAGTATTGAAACTTTTTTTGATCAGCTGCTTCTTGAGGGACCAATAATCCTTTGTGATAGAGCTTCAGCAATTTTTCCCAAGGTTGAGACCTGTTCCAAAATACTTTTTTTATCGCAAACGTACTCTATTCCTGATTCAATAAAAAAATGTTAGAGGCATTTTTGAGATCCGTCAGACATACATACATATCCGCAAACACACATATCTAAACAAAAATTGTTTGCTTAGTATAATTGATTTCAATGATCATGATTTCATTTAATGAGAACTCATTTCACATTATAATAACAACAGGTATAAATAGCGAAAATGTCAAACATAATTTATTGAAATCGAAACTAATAACAGCTGGCATAAAAAGCAAAAATGGCAATCATAATAATTTTGAAATCGAAACAATAGCTATCATCTTATCTCCATCTGATCTAATGTGAACAAATTATAGTAAGATTCACATCAATGTGTCAGCATTATTTGAATGGGGAGCATTGATGCTATTAATGAGGTATACTGACAGTTTCAAGTGAATATCAGCGAACTGTTATGCATTTTCTCCAATATTTTTATCGAAAGCTATCTTTTATTTTCTCTGGTAACACAACTAATTTTTGGGAATAATTGATTCATGGGAAAAGCGCCTTACTTCTATGAAATATATTTTTACATTAGGAAAAGCAACAACAGC
Organism: Nilaparvata lugens; assembly: GCF_014356525.2. Taxonomy (NCBI): domain Eukaryota; kingdom Metazoa; phylum Arthropoda; class Insecta; order Hemiptera; family Delphacidae; genus Nilaparvata; species Nilaparvata lugens. Next base: position 21,123,462 of record NC_052513.1, on the reverse strand, counting down.
TATTTGGCCGTTTTAATAACCCATTTCTTTCGTCAAGTTAAATTCTGGCCGAATTTCCTCATTTTTTGCACACAGATTCCACAACGGACACTTCTGAAGTTTTAAAAATACCCTCCATTCATCATACTGAATAATTAAAATTTAATCGAAATTGTTTAAGGGGAGTCCAAGTCGCCTATACCTCCCATGTTAGATTACCAGTTTTTTGGTACCAATTACACAAAAACTAATGGAGGCAGGACTCTGAATTTTTGTATGCTTCTTTATCACCATAAAATCAACCTACTGTGGTAAATTCATGTCCCTACCTCCAATATTTCAGAAGTTATGATTTTTTTCTGTCTTGACCATTTTTTCCGCCCAAAATTGTACTATTTTTTTTTTCTAAACATGTTTTATCCTATCCTCCTCATTTTACTACAGGAGTAAGATAGTAAGATATCAATCATATAAACATGTTGTGTGAAGCACAACCCTCTATCTTTAATGGTTTCCTGAATAAGTGTACCTAAGTACTGAAAAATATGTTTTCTGGGAAATCAATAAAAATGAAAAACATTGCATAGAATTGAAACTAAAAATGATGTAATGATAAATTACTCACATCAAAATGCTCCAGAAGAGTAATCTGGATCATCTCCCTCCTCTAAAGACAGCTTACTCCTCCTTCTCTTCACTCTTGCCTCCTTGGTTGCCACCATTGCTGCTCGCTCTGCCTTCCTCAGCCGGACCAGGTCTGCGCTCTTCAGTGCTTCTAGGGTATTCACTCCAATGTCATTGATGCCCATTGCCTTCATAACTGACACTCTTCTCATATTCCCATCATTGAATGTTATCACAGCATCATAAACCCCCAACTCCAATGTTTTTCTCCCAATAAAAACATTTTTTGGAAGTCTATTCCACACCACATTGTTGAAACTCTCATTGACATTTTGAGTTTTTCCATGTAGACATCTTTTCAGAAGACTGGGGTGTGACAGATCCTTGAAAATAGGCTAGTTGCTTCCATCACAGCCTTTGGAATAGGCCTATGCTTGTGAACTCCATTCTCTGCCTCGGCCTTCCGATATTTACACCATGTCTCTGGTGGTGGAGGACATAGGAAATGGTTCGGCTCTTCATCGGTTGAAATACTGTGGTAATAAATTGCCCAAATAGCCTTCCTCATGTCATCAGCACTGTGAATATTGTCCCTGATTGCTTTTCCATAATATCCCTGCAGCTTGTCAATTATTACATCTGTCAATCTACCAGCTCCTTTTATTGTTTTTCCATCTGATAGCTTGGTACTACCCAACCTCTTCTTCAAATTCCTGAGACGACACCCCATACGCTTTTTCACATGCCCTATACACTCCAGCTTAGCAACAACTGTATTATGTGAAATTTTTGATGATCGCTACACTGTCTATCGGAGTGATAGGGGAGGGGGTGATGGTCGTCAGAGGGGAGGTGGAGTTCTAATTGCAGTGAGAAAATCATTGCAGTCTGAGCTTTGTAGTGAGCTTTGCGAGAATAATGGGAATTGTTTTGATTCAGTAGGAATTAAACTGTATTGAACTCAACGTTTTATCATATATCAGCTGTTTATTTGCCACCATCTACAACATCAAATACTTTTCTTACTTACTGTGACTATATTGAATCTCTTAATGGATTACTTAGTAATAATTTAATGATAATTGGAGATTTTAATTTGCCTGAAATTATCTCTAATACTTATAATCTGTTTTCTGGATCAACTAAAGCAAAAATCCTTAATAGCTTCACGTCATTTTATGATTTAATATCTTATAGTTCTGTGCAAAATGAGCTTGATAGAACTTTGGATATTGTGTTAAGTAATTTCCCAGTTAAAGTTATGAAAAGCGATGATCCACTTCTCCCTGAAGATGGTCACCATCCTGCGTTGTGTGTGGAAGCCTCATACTCAGTGATGACGTCAGAGCTCGACTCTAACCGATCACCCGAGTTTAGTTATGACTTTTGCAAGCGGGACTTTCTCGGTCTCTATTGTGGTCTCCGTGACTGCAGTTGGGACTCCGTTTTGAGTTGTGATGATGTTGACTCTGCAGTTAATAGGTTTTATGAAGTACTCGACCATAATTTTAAAAAATTTATTCCAAGGAGGAAAATGAAATTTCCAAACAATAAGTATCCTCCTTGGTTTACGTCTGATATTATATCTGATTTGAAAATTAAAAATAAATGCTCAAGAAAAAGAAGAACTTCACCTTATCACGATGATCTATTTGAATCATTAAGAGCATCTCTAAAAAATAGAATTGCATTGTCTCATCTGGCGTACCTCAATAGAATTCAGAATAGCTTGCGATATGACGTAAAAAACTTCTGGAAATATGTTAATTCGAGAAGGAAAACTTCTTTTGTAGAGTCAACCATGACACTGGACGGTGAGTCCTACTGTGGGGCTGATATTGTAAATGGGTTTTCCTGGTATTTTCAATCTGTTTATGGGGCTGACGCGCCTGATGCACGGATGGAGTTTCCGGAGATGTCTGGGTGCTCATTTCTAGATGGGAGCGTTGGCATGGTTTCTTGTGATGATATCCTATCTGCCATCAATGGGCTGAGGTCGGGCTGCTCTGAGGGTCCTGATGCAATCCCCACTTATATTGTTAAAGGCTGTGCTGCAGTGCTGCTGAAGCAATTAGAATACATTTTCAATTTAGCTCTAAGGTCGGGTAAATTTCCATCGAAATGGAAAATTGCGAGGGTTACTCCTGTTTTTAAAAGTGGAAATAGAAATAATATAAAAAATTACAGACCTATATCAATCTTAAATTGCTTTTCGAAAGTTTTTGAAAAAATTCTTCATTCCATAATTTATGAACAGAGTAAGAAGATTATATCATCAGAACAGCATGGATTTTTGCCTGGTCGCTCCACTGTATCCAATCTCATGATATTCAGTAATGAAGTGTCACAGACTTTGGATCGTGGGGGGCGTACTGATGTTATCTACACAGACTTATCTAAGGCATTTGATACCATACCGACTTCTGATTAGAAAACTCGAAGTACTGGGATTCAGTAAAAATTTAGTTCATCTTATTCAGAGTTATCTTGAGGCGAGAATTCAATATGTAAAAATTCATCATTTCAATTCAAAATATTTTCAGTGCCCATCAGGCGTACCTCAAGGCTCTAATCTGGGACCACTCCTTTTTATTTTATTCATTAATGACCTTCCATCTGTTATCAACAGCTCTTCCTGTCTCATGTATGCAGATGATGTAAAGTTGTTTAAAGAAATTAAGGATCTAAATGATTACTACAATTTGCAGAGAGATATTGATCATATGTCCAGATGGTGTGATTCAAATGGGTTAAAAATTAATGTAGATAAATGCAAATTCATGAGTCTCACCCGGCAATCCGCTCCTCATAATAATATATATTCTATAAGTGGTATCCCTCTGGAAAGGGTGGAATTGTTCAAGGACCTGGGGGTGGTATTCAGCTATGACCTCTCTCTTTCAACTCACATGTTGAGTACACAGTTAATAGAGCCAATCAGCATATGGGATTCATCCTGAGGACTTGCTCGCCCTTCAGTGATGTAGAGCCTTTGATACTTCTATATAAGTCAATTGTGAGAAGCCTGTTAGAATATGCATGTGAAATTTGGAATCCATATTATAATGAACAGATTTACCTACTGGAACGTTTACAGAACAAATTTTTGAGATGCATTTATTACAGAAAACATAATATCTTTTGTCCTTTTGATTATCCTTCCAATTCACTTAGAAATGAGTTCGATTTTACTTCTTTGAAAGTAAGACGCGATGTCAAATCAATTATTTTCCTTTATAATTTACTAAATAATAAAATTGATTCATCCCATCTGCTATCAAAAATTAATATATATGTAAATACCATTGCTCGCCGTTCTGGTTTTTCATTTCATATAGCGCGCTCTAGAACCGTAAGTCATTATAACTCTCCTCTAAATAGAGCTCAGAGAATCTTTAATCATTGTTCGGAGCACTTAGACGTCTTCTGGTTCTCCCCCTCCAAATTCCGTAAGATCTCATATAACTTGGTTGGGTAGCATATGATCTGTCTTTTTGTGATTGATTTTATAAAATTTCTATTATTATTAATTTGATTATTCATTCTTGGTTTTACACAGACATCCTTTCTCTCTTCATTCTTTCTTCTTATTTTTTTCTCTTTTAATTATTACTTGTTTCTATTTTGTTTAATAATTATAATCAATTATTATTGTTTACGATTACTTCAATGATTATTTGTATTCTTTCATATTAATTGTATAATTCTTCATTTTTTATCTTCTTGTATTCCAAATTGTATAATGTGTTGAAAATATTGTATTGTGTGAAGGAGGCAAAATGGGTTTGTCTCCATTAATAAAATTATTATTATTATTATTACCATACGGTTTTTTTTTCTAAAACTGCATTGTATGCTTTGGAATCACCATCTCCAAGGAACTTTACATATCGAACACCTCGCCTTGCCACTGATCTCTGGCAAACATTCACTGCAGAAAGTGTCTCCATGCCTCCACTAGTCCCTTCATAGTTTTCAGAACAACTTGCCTCATGGATAATTTTTTTATATGGATTTTCTAATAATATACTACCCTCCAAACTAGTCTCAACAAAGCGGCAGAGTCAAAAATTGTGTTCCAAACAATCCTCCAAATTTCATTGTCAACTGATCTATTGTTGCTGAACAGAAAATTTCACTCTTGACACTAAAACTGCTGCAACAGTCGTGGGAAATGCGTAAAATAGTGAAAATATACATCAAATTGAAGATAATAAGATGCTCTATCAGCTCATAATCAGCATGGATTTTCATCAATTGTTCAAAAATTGTAAGGCCGAAAAGATTGAAAAATTGGAGACAGAAGTGTTTTTTCAAAAAATTTCTCACATTCGAGAGCGGATATCTCAGAAATAATGAGCGATATGGAAAATGTAGAGGACAAAACTTGTTGGTATTTTTGTAAGCTTCAATTTGACACAGAATACGAATGTTCATAAGATGCATATTTTCCGAGATATATGCGAAAATTGAAAAAATGGAACTTTCGAACAACCTCCACCCCTTTAGCACAGGGGCTAGGGATAAGAACTTTTGATATGTTAATCCTCTTACCATCCTTAAAAGAGCTGTGGAGTTGAAAATTGTTCCAAAATTTTCCCTCTATACCTTTATCTGAAAATACGTTGCCTGGATTACATATACCATCTATACTTATAAAATTCTTATCTCACTCACTCACTGATCACGATTTCTGGAAAACTACTGGACGGATTGCAACAAAACTTGAAATATAGCTTCCTTATAAGTCCTAGGTGCTCACTAAGAAATCTTTTGGCGATATTCCAACTCTGAGAGTGGTTTTTAAGGGTTTAAAGTTCGTCTTTTAGCATCTATATTCTTCTTATTCCAATCTCTTAATTATAATTGAAATGTCAATACCATATGTTAATATAGAACTATAATCTAGAGAGTGTACCTCTTCGAAACAGTTATTAACTGATAACCAAATTGATAATTTTGTCAGGTTGGCATTAAGTTGAGTTAACTCTGTTAAGTTGGCACCAAGTTGAAGATTGAAATGCATTTATCGCGGAAAAATTGATTGGGCACTGCTACTTCAATCAGAGCTATTACTGAAAATATTATATTATTATTTATTTTCCAATCACTTGATAATGGCAATATTCATAGCCGAAGCATGTGTTGAATAATTTTAAAAAGGGAAATCAGATTTATAAATATAAGAATATTATTTTTTCTTTCTATTCCTGGGAGTATAGATAATTTTTATGTTTCATAAAACAAAATTTTATGACGGGAGTTCTATCAATTGATCCTATTCTATCAAGACTAATTCTGTTTGTATATCTGTCAGATCGCGTGAACAGCTTAAACAATTTTCATGAAATTTTAATTATTCAGTATGATGAATGGAGGGTATTTTCTAAACTTCAGAAGTGTCCGTTGTGGAATTTGTGTGCAAAGAATGAGGAAATTCGCCCAGAATTTAACTTGACGAAAGAAAGGGGTTATTTATTGAAACGGCCAAATAGCTGTTGTTGCTTTTCCTAATGTAAAAATATCTTCCACAGAAGTGAGGCGCTTTTCCCATGAATCAATCATTCCCAAACATTAGTTGTGTTACCGAAGAAAATGGAAAGTAGCTTTCGATAAAAATATTGGAGAATATGCATAAGGCGGGATGCACACCGGAGAAACGCGTTTCGTGAAAAAAGGTTCAGGGAACGTGAAACGAAAGTTGCTCGCAATCGACTGATAAGATTAAGCAGGGACGTTTCTTTTGTACGCATGCGCGAGTGAAACGGATTGCATGAAACAAGTTTCATGAAAGAGGGCTTCACGAAATGCGTTTCTCCGGTGTGCATCTCGCCTAACAGCTCGTTGATATTCACTTGAAACTGTCAGTACACCTTATTAATGGCATGAATGCTCCCCATTCAAATAATGCTGACACATTGATGTGAATCTTACTATAATTTGTTTACATTACATCAGATGGAGATAAGATGATAGCTACTGTTTCGATTTCAAAATTATGATTAGTTTTATGCCAGCTGTTATTAGTTTCGATTTCAATAATGTTTGACATTTTCGCTTTTTATACCCAATGTGAAATAAGCTCTCATTAAATGAAATCATAATGATTGAAGTTAATTATTATACTAAGCGAACAATGTCTGTTTAAATATGTGTGTTTGCGGATATGTAGTATGTATGTCTCGAAAACGCCTCTAAATTTTTTTTATTTAATCAGGAATAGAGTACGTTTGCGATGAAAAAATTATTTTGGAACAGGTCTCAACTCTGGGAAAAATCGATGAAGCTCTTTCATAGAGGATTATTGGTCCCTCAAGTAGCAGCTGATGAAAAAAGTTTCCATACTCTGTTGAAAACGTGAGAAAGAAAGTTTGAGCAAGTGAAAAAGATTATAATAGCTGTAGTTGAGTTACCAAATTTAGCGATCCTATTTTAAAACATTGCAGTATTCATGGAACATCTGGAAGAATAGGTACAGGAAGTGACCGGATGATAGCAAAATAAATTTAAATCGATCTCTCTAAACATATGGTAGTTGCATTTATGTCTATTGTGAGGTGATAGCATTTTTTATAATTTGAAAATTAGCACTCAGTCAGAGACTTATAAGCTATTTATTTCATCCTAATTTTTCTAAATGGACTTTTTCAAACCTCATCCTATGATTCAGTTTGTCTAGTTTTTGACTACAATTAATTAGTCTAGTTTGTATCCTATAAAATAGTTTCATACAATGAAGCTAGTAGGCCAATAATAATTTGTTTGGTTTGAAGGGATGAATCACTATCACTAACACCAGCTTCAAGCCATCAATTCAAAACACAAATTTCACCTCACTAACTCATGCGGTTTTGTTCTTTTAAGCCTCCTGACCAGATTATCAACATCAAGCAGCTGGATTGCCTCTATATTGTCGTGCTGGTGGAGTCTCTCTTCATGCTTGGCCGCAAAGTGCTCAATAACTTTCGTGACTCTCTCCAATTGAAGGTCGCGATGAAGATCAGCATTTCTGATGTACCAAGGAGCGTCAACAATATTTATTAGTACCTTATTTTGAAATCGTTGTATAATTTGTACATTAGATGGTTCAGTACAGCCCCAAAGTTGAATGCCATAAGTCCATACTGGTTTCAGTAGCTGTTTATATAGTAGAATCTTGTTGTATATGGACAGCCTGGATCCTCTTCCCAGCAACCAATACATCTTTTTGAATTCAATTCCCAGTTCTTCCCTTTTCTTCTTAACGTGTGCTCTCCATTTGAGCTTGACATCCAGCGTCATACCCAAATATTTGGCAGTGTTAGCATGTGGAATGACTTTCTCATTTATATATACTGGAATATATTGAATTCTTTTATTAGTAAAATCCACATGTACAGACTTGGTATCATTTAGTTTAATTAGCAAATGATTTGTCCATGTGTTTACTTGATTAACTGCTCTTTGTAGCTTTTCTGTAGATTCCTCAATATCTTCTGCGACTGAGATAATAGCAGTATCATCTGCAATAATGTAGCTATAGTGACTCCTGCTGGCTTTGGAATGTCACTAGTATACAGTGTATACAGAACTGGTCCTAGCACACTTCCTTGGGTTACACCAGCTTTAATTTGCCTTAGTGTAGAATATTCATCATCCACCTTCACTCTGAAATATCTCTCGTCTAGGTAAGATTTTAATAATATAGGCTATATGTTGATGGTAGGACTTGTTCAAATTTATGGCACAAGCCTTCATGCCAAACCTTGTCGAAAGCTTGGGCAATATCTAAGAAGACAGTAGAACATACTTTTTTCTTCTAAAGGCATCTTTCTATTACATCTGTTAGTATGTGTACTTGATCGATAGTTGAATGTTTACTACGGAATCCGAACTTGTGAGAAGGTATAAGTTGTTTATCCTGTAGAATTGGTTTTAATCTTGCCAACAGTAATCTTTCAAAAAGTTTTGATAGTACCGGTAAGAGTGATATTGGTCTATCAGAGGTTACTTTATTTAGTGACTTTCCAGGCTTAGGTAGCATAATAACTTCGGCTACTTTCCATAAACTCAAAATCGATCTCTCCTAACATATGGTAGTTGAATTGAAGTTTATTGTGAGGTGATAGAAATACGACTAATTTCTTCAGCTTCTCTTGTATTGGTTCCTCTGTTGCTCTATGTTTCCATGCAGCCATGGCCTTGAGAGAGCAAGTTGTCCTGTCTGTTAATTCCTAGCCCGGACTTAATACCACGAGAACCAATCAGAGAAGCCTTCTATTAAAGAAAACCCCTGCTCTGATTAGTTCTCATGGAATTCAATTATGATTGAAATTGAACAGGCTTTTGAGCTACTGGACCTGATATTTTCATGTTTCAAAATCAGCTAAAAACTGTATGAAAAAAAACATAATATTCCATCAGCTGGTCCTATTTTCTTTCATCCTATACTATTGAACAAGCAATTTCTGTTTATATATTTACATGTTCAGATGTTTGGATGTTTAGATATTTAGATGTCTATGTGTTTGTATTTCACCGGATCTCGAAAACGGCTGTAACGATTCTCACGAAATTCAGAGCATAGTAGGTTTATAATATAAGAATTCGACTGCACTAGGTCTCATCCTTGGGAAAACTCGCTGAAGCACATTGAAAGGATAATTATTATTCATCCTTGGTAAAACAACTAATAATAATTATTCCGTCGTCTGTTGATGATGGAAGTGAGTGAGCGAGTTCATGTGTGTGGGACTGTGTCAAAATTATGACTCAGCTGTTGAACTTTTGTAATCATCCAATCAGGTACTTAGTGCCGGTTGCAAAAAAGCCGGATTATTTTCAATCCTGATAAATTCCATTAGATCCATCTTTTTGAAATGGTCTTCTCTGATTTGGTTCACGTGGAATTAATCAGGATTAAAATTCAACCGGCTTTTGTGCAACCAGGCCTTTGTGAGGAATATGTTTGCATTCCTCTGGGAATTACCTATTGATATTTATATCAATGAATCACGAGTAAATACCAAAGTTCCCAATTTAAATAGAAATTAAATTAAGTTTCATGTTAATTTACATTCAAATTTTCATCCCTGAGCTTTTGATTTCAAGCTGAGATTAAAGAAAGAAATCATATAATGATATAGTGAATAATCAAAGTGATTGAATAAACTCTATTCAGAATTATTCAAATTAACATTAAAATGTCCACTTGAAAATTCCTACTTCAATATTTATGGTAGTAAAGTTTAGGACATGATAAATCAGCCACATTAAATGTTAGACTAATTATTATGAATGGACTCTTATTTATAAATGGACTTCCATGGAGAAAAAAATCAGTGTATTGGCTGCTTTTACACTTTTGAATAAGTGAAACAAAAAGTAAAGCTGCGTTTACACCAAAGTTATTAACAAAATGTAAACATTTGATGAACATGTGTGTTATAGTCGAGTTCCGTTCAATCTAATAGAATCCATAGAGATTAAATTATAAAAATTTTGTCAATAACTACTCTGCGTACAGAGAAAGATTTATTTTCAGGTGTAGTGGATCTATGTATTTGCGCCTTCGGTGTGAACCAGCTTAAGCGATAGGCTATGCCAGAAATTCCAGAATAAGCAAGAGATCCATGGATACCAGAGTCAACCAATTCCATATAAACTTGATTTGGAATCTATTTTCAATTGCATCAAGCAAAAGCAAGAATAACATGATCACTGCTAATTCGATAACTGTCAACGAGAAATATTAATTGCCAATGGATAAAGGTGAGGTCGATTCGCCCCGCCCAATACTTCACAAAATTCGCTGCAATTAGTCTACTATTCCACAGAGCACTTCCAACACATCAATTAATAATTCAAATCATCAGACTCAATAATTTTCATGCCAAGCTGTGGCGTAATTTCTGAAGTTCCAATCACGAAGTCTTGATATTCGTTGATAGATGATCGATTTCGGAAACAAACTCACTCTTAGACAAATCATTAAAATACGTTTTATGGTGTCTCATATTCACATGACAAAGCATATTCAGAAAATATTTGAGTAGATCCATACAATGCATTTGAATATAGCCAATCCATAACTTATTGAGTAATATTAATGGAACCGAACCTGATAGATACAATTCTATCGGTACCAAGAATACGAGATAGGCCTACACGGAGTTCAAGTATGGCAACTGATGAACACTTTGAAGATTGTAATATGAAACCGACTGGCATTGAGTGAAAGCGAACCAAGCTGAGAGGTCAGAGTTCATTCTGACTCAAGGATTCTCAACTTATCACTCACGGCCAGAGGCGTTCACTCGACAAAGTAAGTGAGCATTTCGAAAATGAGATGGTCCGCAATGATCACTCACATAGAACGGAAGAGCATGCCAGACTCATTCCATGAATCCCTATCCTATTCAGCTAGAGCAAACTGTATATTCACTTGAAACCGCAGATAACTGATAACCATGTCCTTGGAGATTGTGAATTATCCTGTCTCACAAGGCTGGAATTTCAGAGAGAGTTGGAAAACTGTAAAGACCATTCCTGTTGAACACGTGACATGTGACAGTTTTGCAGAAGAGATAATTCTTTTTCATAATTCAAATTCATCAAGAGTATAAAATTCTGAATCACCATCTGCTTTTTTGGGAAAAAAGTACAACCCATTTCACTTGACAATATTATCATTGGTATACCTTTCTCTATCTATGTTTTGTCACACTGTATTATCCAATAATCCAATACCACCAAAAAACATCACAATGATTAAACGTTAATGATTTCTCAAAAAATGAGAGTAATATTGATATCAGTTGGGATACAATGCATACACCAGCTATTACCATGAATATCATCACTTGATATCATCAATTGGTCTTACAAGATAATTGATGATAGATATCCAATGAATTATTATACAACTGGAGGCGATGAATAGACGTCGAACTGAAATTTATTGTGTTATCTATTCTGAATTCACATCGTATAAGGCACAGAGCAATAAAGAGAGAACGAAATTCAAAGCAATTGAGCGAAGACGAATTGGCATGTGACAGGCGACAGGCGAGGAAAGTGAGTGTGAAAAAGGAAAAGTGAATGTGAAAAATAGTGAATTCGAAAAAGGACATGGCCGCAGAGGGTTCTTGGATAAATCCATGTGAGAAGAAAAAGCAAAAGACCGTCCCAAAAAGCGATGGCGAACCAAATGTAATGGAAGCAATGTCGTAAGAGGATTACAGCAAGATAAATGTTCAGAGCAGAAGTAGTAATAGAAATGGGTACAGAGAGACGGCCATCATCATGAATACTATCGGCTCTCAAGCTCCAGACATGGGTTCGTCCTTCAAACTGATTCGCAGTTCATGAAACTCTGGGTGTGGAAGCTCATGTTGTCGTTGTATTGGTGTCAAAAATGAAAACCCGGCTTTTACACATAAACATATTATAATGTAGCATAATGTAGCATGTTCTATATGATAATCTATTACTAGTATCAAATTGATTGAGATCAATTCATATCCATACATTAAACAATCATAGTTCATCAGGAGTTTGATCACATTACTCATTGGGAACGGGGTTGAGTGCTCTCACTCATACAAGATTCATTTATTAATAAAAATATCAATCTGAGTACCCTTCTAAATTATTTTGTTGAAGAGATAATTTATAAGGGTACCCAGATTTAAATTTTCATTCATATTGAAAGTAGCCCTAAGGAAAAAAATACAAGATTCATTTAAAATGGCTTCTCCTACGCTCTAGAGTAACTTACAATAATTTATAATGTAATATGTCAGATTAGAATTCTCTGCGTTTTGATAACACAACTCATCAAAAAAGTATTGAATAATTGTTGTATGTAATCAGTAGACAATCGATTTAAGTTCTAATTGATTCTTTTTTGAATATAGAAATATTAGTACAAGTCATTCTAAAGTTTAAACCGTGAAAAAATTCATCTTCAATGAAAAAATCATTCCGAAGTCGATCAATAGTAATACTTTGTATGTGAACTACCCTATGTTCAACTACTATCATAGCCACCTTTATTAGAGGTGGCTATGCTACTATTCATGAGAGCAGGAGATAGGAACTATACTGAAATACTTGTTGAACGAGCGAAGTGAGGTCTAAGATTCAAGTCGACGGTTTGGCATTTCTCTTAACGTTTAAATGTTTGAATGTTTGCGCATTTACGGCAAAACGCGGTAATAGATTTTCATGAAATTTGACAGGTATGTTCTTTTTTAATTGCGCGTCGACGTATATACAAGGTTTTTGGAAATTTTGCATTTCAAGGATAATATAAAAGGAAATAGGAGCCTCCTTCATACGCCAATATTAGAGTAAAAATCAACTATAGAATTATTCATCATAAATCAGCTGACAAGTGATTACACAGATGTGTGGAGAAGCCAGTCTATTGCTGTATTTCCATAAGGTCTATAGTTCCAATCAGGTAGCCTACTTGTGGATGAGAATACTGCGTGAGGTCTACTGTTCACAGAACTACTAGTAAAATTCAAAATGCATTAGAGGTTCTCAACCTTTTTATGAGAATCATTCGCATTCCAGAGTATATTGAGTAATTTCCTCACAATACGGTGCATTCCCCGTAAATAACTTTCCATCCCTCTAGCAAAGAGAATTCTATTCTTCCAATATTATCACCGCGCTTATGTGAAGGTTTTTTATGATTAATGGATTCCAATAATTGGTAATCGTTGAATTCCAATAGAACTGCATGATTAGATTTCTCGTAGAACATCCTACTAAATCAATGTCTCATTAGAGGTAACCAAGTGAAAAGTACCAAGTACATCTCTCTGTATTCCCTAAACAAACTGTCTACTGATGTTTTATCGATGAAGATTTTCACGTCTGACTCTTTATTCCCTGATTATATGATTTCTGATTCTATTCACGTATTTATTGGCATTCTATGAATATTCTTCATAACTCAAATCGTGATGATTCCTAATAATATAGGTGGTTGATATTCAAACTATCATTAGCATGAATAGATAGATACGTAATAGATATTCACCATGAATACACATCATTTTATCGCAGGAAGCAAAATTACGATGAAGCTTCCAATCAGCAACATGAGAACATTCTTCTATCAGTAGAATAACAATAATAAGTAGAAAAAGAGGAAAATACAAATAACTGTCTCACTGAATTCAGAAATCATTCCCAAAGAAAAAAGTACCTGTTGACTAATCATTTCTTTCGGATAAAACGTTATTCATTTAAAAAACCCCAGAGGGGTTATTTTTTAGAGCTACATACTTGGACAGTTATTCTCAAATTCCCTCCCTTTTATGCTCAAAGCCAGTAATCACTTTTCATGGTGCAATGCTTGTTAGCAGAAATGTGACATCACTGAAAATTCAATAGAATATTAATGTGAACAGAATGAAATAAAATCCCTTGATTTCAGCAGTGAAATAAGCTTTTATCAGTTGCAATTTTTCACAAAATTCATATTCACTGTCTTCGGTTAAATGAAAAAAATTTATACTTGTTACAATGTGGAATTCACGTGTACTATTTGGCCCATTACATAACTCCTCTTCTATAGCTGTCTTATTCTGATAGTATATTTATTTTGAAAGCATAACTCTTGCAACTTTATTCCACTACAAACCCACATAAACCCTGGCTAAAGCCGCTCATTAGCATTTCATCATTCAAAATGTGCTGGTTTTGTCTCAAGAGCAAATGTTTCATGTACTTTTCCGCTTGCTAGGGATCCAAGCCCGGGCCACACTACTCCTTTGCCAGCTTTAAAATATTGTCTCTGTGAATGTTTGTTCCACTATATGCTAGTTTATCCCATTCTAATACGCTGCTATGTCCCACACAGTGGTTAAGAGCTTCCTATTTCATCATCAATTAATTATCTCTGGGTTGAAGATACTGCATGCAAACGCTATGAAGAGCTTCAAGTGGACTCAGAATAACATTCGTTGCATTTTCTGACAGTGAGTTATTCTCAAACCAATGCGAAACTTCATTAGAAACAAGCTAAGTAGTCATGGTTTTTTAAATTATAATCGATGATATCTCATAACAATATTACTGATGTGATTGTAACTGGATGAAATCACCTGAATCAATCAGAAACCAAACCATCATTGCTATTATTCATTCAGATTATGTTCATTATTCAAGTGAATGATATCAATGGAACGATAATATAATAAAAAACGTCGTCTTCCTACAAGGATTAGGCAATTTGCCTGTTCAGACTCCAAACTCACCATCACATCCATCTTTTTCGGGGTCTGCCCACACTTCTTCCAGCCGGGTTATACAACATGACAACATAACTGCCCTAGGAGTCATGTCACTCTCCATCCTTTCAACATAATCTTTCCAGTTTTGCCGATCTTCAACTTCTGTCATATGGAGATTATGTTGAGCTCGCTTCTTATATCGACATTATGAAGCCTCTCTTCCCTTGTGCACCCTTTTACTGCTCTTAAAAACCTCATTTCGGCAGCCTGTATAATGAAAATAAATCACTCTATTCCTCTCAATGATTTTATATGAATAATTAAAAGAATATAATGAATCATATCACATAGTATATAATTGAGTACAGTATAAATTCTGACGTGATTCTTTTTAACAAAAAAGATTTGATTTGTTCCGGATCATGATAAAAGCATTGTTCAGAATATAAAAAATCCTATTTCCCAGTATCATTAGCAATATCATTGTTACTTAGCGTAACGATTAGCTTTCATTATGAACACCATGAACAATTTCTTCAAATCTGTTAAGAGAGATTTCTTCAAGTTTGTTAAGAGAGATTGCCGGGTTTTTTGTCGCGAACTGCATGTGATAATTATTCAATAGCACGGTCTCAGAGGCAACTGTTCAAAGCCCGCTTTCTAGTACACTTATTGGATCTAATAGACCATTAATTCATTCCATTATATAGGTTCAAGGGTTCATTAGCTTCAAGAAGTGTCCAAGAAACCAGGCCTATGACTTTTCCTTTCAGGATATTACAAAGGATTTGATGAATCAACTACTGTGGTTACCAAAATTGAATATGATCAAATATTTGATATCAAATAAATTTAAAATGAAAAACCTATGTCAACTTTGTCAGAATACCTTGTTGAATTGATTCAATTTCATGTGAAAAATGTAGAAAAATGAAAATAAATGCCACATCGCAACATGCTGAGCTGGTATGTGAATAGAGCTGTTAAACATTTCTCTTCCGGCGAGTTTCTGCTGAGTTCCCAGAGTGGAGGCGGATGCGATGACTCCATTTCTTCCTCATCGATAGACAATAGATATTTTCCATTTCCGAAGATATCTTTCTTTCTTCCACTGAGCATCCTACCCCTATTGACGACGTCTACACGCTCAACCAAGTATGAAAATAGATCACAGTATTCTATCTGGATCACAGCCGGAGCGTAACGTTCACATTCTATCTTTTGATATTGCATGCAGCCATTGAAACCATAGATTTGGAAGACTTGCGCAAAATAGAATTGGAAAAGAGCACTTACCGATTTCTCAAATTGATGACTTGACGTCCGGCTCGAAATGGGCTTCAAGTGATCTCTCGAGTTGCTGTTCTCCATGGATTCGCTTGTAGCATGGATGCCAATTTTATATCGAGAACGCTCTGTAAAATGAGAAGAAAACTTCGTGAAGTAAATTACTGCATCTTGCAATTACTAGACGTATTGCTTCAGGATAATCAGAGCGCAACATTGACCTAGGATAGAGTGGAGTTTTTTTCTACATCCCACCGATATTCAGACATGAGCATATATCAATAATATATTTATGTTTTGACGTTTAGAATTTTAACATGAGTATATCTTGTGGATTTGAGTGAATTGCTATGATTGTGAAGAAAGATTTTTGTTTGAATTTGTATTTTGAAATTAATTGATCTGATAAATCCAAAATTATTCTAGTACGTACATTTTCTGGACTCAAAATAGTGTGTGAATTGAATTATCATTTACATAACCTCTAGACTGTATATTCCAAATCAAGGCTTGAAGCAGGCGAATGCCTGTTGATTTTACCTGCATTGTATCTATTGTCTATGAATAAATAAACAATAATATTATTGATTTGTATAATATAACAGAAATGATTGATTGAGTAAAAATCACCCGTTTTTTTCCGGCTCGGATTGTTCCCATATCAACAATAGGCTATGTGTGAGTAACTAGAGAGATCGTGATGAGAAATTGATGAGCTTCCATTTTTAAGAGAGTTTTGAATCACAGTTGAGTAGTTTTGAAGTGATTTTTGTTAGCATTGTTTTTCTGAAGGAGACACCTCTCCAAAGAGAGATGAGCATGGAGTATGTACTAATTATATATAGAGTGTTCTGGGAAAAGGTGTCCATACGTCAGGGCATGATTCCTTACATCAAAAGAAGAAACAAAGTTCCAATTAACATAGGTCCGAAAATGCTTGGTTACCTAGTTATACAGGGTATAAGATTTCCTCTGAATTTCAGTTCCCCTGCTAAAACGAAACCCCACCCCTAGGGTATTTGTTGGCTGTTAATTAAAATGTACAATTTAGCGTACTTCATGTAAAATGGACTCTATGTAAATGAAAAGTTTCACATAAAGTACGCTAAATTGTACATCTTAATTAACAGCCAACAAATACCCTACGGGTGGGGCTTCGTTTCAGCAGGGGAACTGAAATTCAGACGAAATCTTCCACTCTGTATAACTTGGTAACCAAGTACTTTCGGACCTATGTTAATTGGAACTTATTTCTTCGTTTGATGTGAGGAAAGACGCCATGACTTTCGTGCGCCTTTTTTCAGAACACCCTGTATATCAACATTGTACAATGATAAGGTATTTCTAACAATAATAAAGTGAACAAATAAGCATTTTATGGATTATTATATCAAAGTTTTTCTTCGCATTTCATGATTTCCAAAACAAATTTTCAATAATGCAGTGTGGCTGCTAGAATTTTTTTTACAGATTTCCCTGAGTAGTCTCAATACCCCAGTTCCATTCTCACGTAAATTTCATTTTCCAGGCTATCACCGGTCTCTTTCAATAACCAGTATTCCACTCCTATATCGAGGGAGGTGACGTTTCCCAATGAATAAACAACTATTTATTCGTGAATTTTCACTCGGAACCAATCAATCTCACCATTTTCCGCATGTTTGTTTGCCAAATAAATCGTCCGTTTCCGGTTATCATTGGCGGCCATTTCCTATGTATGGCGACGACGTTATAAATAATTGGAGGACACAGGCAATGCGCAGATGATTGCACAGAGCAAACAGTAGACATAGAGTGGCATCGATATTGGAGTGAGATTCCATTGGAGTGGAGCCTTTGTAAGCGTACCCTAGGGAAATAGAGCAACGAATTTCCGCAAAAGTAATTAGTGGAGGACAATTTCAAAGCCCCTGACACCCCACACCAACACTAAGCTCACTCGCACATCATCAGTTCATAGTAAAACATAAACCACCAGATATGACCAGGTAATTTGTCTGTTAATCGGTTATCACCACACAAATGCATGGTATTAAATGTCAGTGCAACCGAAATTCATGTTAACCACACTATCATCAAAAGGAAACTTGTGATCAGTGCATAGTCCTGATGTGCTTTAGAGGCACTATTTATTTCCACTTTACATACCATATTAATGCATATGTTTCCAGGAGAGCGGAATTTGAGACCTTTAAGAATAATCAGCCTAATTTTTGTGAAAGTCAAAAGATCAAAAAGTGTTTCACAGATTATTTCATTTCATTCCAAGTAAGGCAAGGGACAGACAATAACTTGGAGCAGAGCTTTTGATCTAAGGCTTCGCTGCTATAACGCCTATCGGAGGACAACAATAGAATAGGCCTACTGAAAAGTCCTTAATTTTTCATTTTCTTAAAACTTCAACCATAACAGAAGTATTCGTCTGCTTTAATCATACAGGAATGAATTATCATAGCACATGAGAACTAGCTCTGTCAAATATTCTTGAGATTAGTTGAACTATTTGCGAATCGGACATTAAATGAAACTGATTTCTGTAGTCATGCATGGAATTCGTCCTTATTATGTTGAACATTCAGGGCTGGTTTCCGAGCTCGGGATTCAGCTAAGTTCTGGACTTTAAACAGCTGGAGTCAGAAAATTGGCTATCCGGAACGGGGCGTAGTCGTAGTCATAGTCAAAGTCACGTTTAAATCAAATTTAAAAAACTTTAAAATTGAACACAAAATAAAATAAATAGAAAATTGTGTAGAGTTTCAGCTATTTTGAATTATTTAGGAATGTTTCATCTCGTCAAGGTAAAACGTTTCCAACTATAGAAATTAGGAAATAAAATAACGATTATTTTGCTGCAACTATTTACTGTTACTACGCCCCGTTTTGGAAAGCCAATTTTCTGATTCCAGATGTTCAAAGTCTAGAACTTAACCTGTATAGATTTCGAGTTCGGAAACCGGCCCATAATAATATTATGTAGAGGATATATATAAATAATGATGAATAACGTTTATCATGACAACTTTTTCTTCGAAGAATATCATTGAGCAGTTGAAACCATTTCCCAACATTATGCAACGAAAAATATTAAATTATTGAATAATTATATATGAATTATTGGAAGCTTCTGAATGATTAATGATTAATGAGTAACCGTCCTGGAATTCACATTATCTAATAGGCAGCCTTCTTCCATATCACATGAAACTCATTTTATTTGTATTCATGTAGATTTCAACTTGTTCGAAGGGCACACATTTCTTAAAACCTCTATGCACAAAGAAAATGTTTTTTAGCTTCTGATATAAGTAGTGTAGAGTTCCTATGGGATCAATTCAGTTGAAGATGGCTTTTTTCCAGAACCATCAGCTGAATTACTTTATTCAAGCACTGAAAAACTTAAGGACAAGAACAGGGTAGAAGTTTGTGCAGATAGTGACTTTAATCTAGAATTGAGAATATCCCCGGCTACAGAGCAGTTTCACGCTCAGATCGCCTGCAGCTAGTTTTTCAATTCAATTCATAAAAACCAGCAGGATATGAAATTCCGGCTATCACATTTCGAATCGCTATTGTCAGGGATTATGGTCACTTTGTGAGTCAGATATGAAAACATTTTTGTCGGTGTTCATCCAATCGGAAATCTGATTGTGAGAAATCTCTTCATTCAAGTTTCAATATTTCAAGAGTTTGTCTCAATCGGTTCGATTATATTGAATAAAAGAGTTGGTATTGACTCAATTTTTCCCTTCAGTAAATCGAACGATTATGTTGAGTGTAAAGTTCAATTATTATAAATTCTATTTCACGTTGTATGGTTACATGATTATGATATTATAGGATTGAGAATATGTTCCATTAATATTGAAGCTGGAGTAGGTGAAAAATCTGGTATGGCGCACTCACACAGCTTTCCTTGCCGTTATGAAAATTGATCACCTGACGCTAGTGTTCACGAGCATCACAAGTCTACTATTATTCAAAGAAATACGCCAGCTGGTGACAGGACAATAACGCTGGAAACACACGAAGTCTGCTATCTCTTCATAGTGAATGATTCAATAGAATCAAAAGTTGCCTACAGTTTGCAATTTAAATAATAACATTTTCTCAAATTTCAAGCTTATTTTAAATTTTAGGTGAAAATGTTACTGGATGTTAATTGAAAAGATTTTCATGCTCAATCTTCTCCACTTGAAATTTTCCGTTTAAATTATATCTGAGACCTGATAACTGGAAATCAAAAATCAAACTTTGCATAGATGGGTTGGAGCTCCTGAAATCTTTACAGATATGGGACTAGCGGCAGTTGATAGAGCTTATCAATGACTTATCTAGGTATGAATTTGATCAAAATCGTTGGAGCCGTTTTCTAGAAAATCGCGAAAAACCCCTGTTTTTGACAACATTTTTGCCATTTTAGCCGCCATCTTTGATTGAATTTGATCGAGATTGTGTCGGATCCTTATATTGTAAGGACCTTAAGTTCCAAATTTCAAGTCATTCTGTTAAGATATCGTGTACACAGACACACATACACTCATACACACACACACACACACACACACACACACACACACACACACACACACACACACACACACACACACATACAGACCAATACCCAAAAATCACTTTTTTGGACTCAGGAGACCTTGAAACGTATAGAAATTCACAAATTGGGGTACCTTAATTTTTTTCGGAAAGCAATACTTTGCAATAATCTTTAGGGAAAGGAAAGTAAAAAAAATATGAGTATCATAGAGCTGTTATATGATTATAGTGATAATTACTATATTACTATATCAAGTCCAATCATTACTATATCAGCCTTCTTGTTTCCGTGAATAATCATGTTCTGGGTGCTTCGCTAAATTATGTTTGTAGTTATGATATGGGAGTAAATTATATTATCAACGATTATCTTGATTCTCATAATTGAATCAACAAGTCTGTGTCACCTTATAAAAGTGATCTCCTGTGTAAAATCTCTAGACTTATTTGTACTTGAAACACTTTAAATATGATGAAGTCTACGGCTACTTATTCACATTATTTGTAGTCTTGAATGGAGTTTATCGATCTTACTTAATCCAAGTTCACAAGATTAATGATAAATTCATCATCTTAATCTCATTATAAATCAGCTAACTATTCTCCAACTTTCCCAAAATCTTATGATGGTACCGTCACCCAGATGTCCAAGTATATGTTGTAACTAAGAACCTTCTTTCTCTCGAGCAAGTAGTCAATCCATTATTGGCCGATTCCAATTTTCCTGGTCAGTGATTCCAATACAACTGTGGATCTCGACGAGCTTTCGATGAGCCACGAGTTCATCTCTTTCGCTCGCATTCCTCTCCACGAACTCCTTGTGACAGGGCAGGGCCGTGCAATCGAGACTCGATGCATTTTCAGATTAATTTGAGGGTGAGTAAGGGTTGTTCAACGTCATAACAACTTGGCGAATGCAGCTAACTGGTAACATAGGCTATTGAACTCGGTCTTTAGTATATAGTATTAATATTAGTAGTATTAAAATGATAATAGTATTATCATACTATTTGTAAACTTCTTCTGAATTCATATTACTAAACTGTTCAATATAATGATATTCGAATTTATTTATTATGTAAGATTAATTAACGATAGACACATTGATCACTTCATTAAAATTTTTCTATCTATTATCTATTAGATATTTTATATTTTTTGTACTCTACTGAACTTTTTCCTCAGAAAATTTATTTTTAATGAAATGACAATTACAATAAGAGAATTCAATGAGAATAGGATACTTGTATGTATAACAAAAATTGAAGTAGACAATACGAGTATGAGTAAGAACTAAGAAGAAAAAACTGTAGAAGTACATCGTATTGAAAATCATTGGTTCTTGGTATGATCTTGTGAACTGAACTATGTGATGAACAAAACAATCACCATTTATGGCTAAAAAACCTGCGTACCTGGCTCTCCAAGACTACAACAGAAATTTCCAGGATGGCTGTAATAATATATAAAAGATATATAAGATATTTATAAGATAAATAAGATATTCATAGTAAGGCTGATCGCCAATATTCGAGACGAATAGGCACTAGCAAGAGAAGAAGAATCACCAGCCTTGGGGTGAAGTAGGCAACACTAACAATGATGAAAGAGTAAAAAAGTTCCAAAATAACAACTGCTGACAACACAAATGCTTGGAGGATATTTGCAGAGAGGATTTCTGGAAACTTGAATGACAATGTAGTGGTGTCATTTGTAGGATTAATTTCGGTTCTTGTAGCAGTAACACTATTATCTTGGATCAAGGATCAGAGTAGTATTGTAGTGATACCATTATTTTCCTTAACTTTATTTTCCAGTTTCTTGTTTTTGTATACTTCATTCCTCCTTTTTCCATACTCTTTCCAGAAACTGTTGTATTTCCTCTTTTCCTTTTCTCACTCGGCGTTCAACGTATCGGAATAAATTCGTCTAACAGGCAAAACTACTTTAACGTCTTATAACATCCCATGAGGTATCATGCCCAAATAAGGAATCATACATTGTCCGAATTTCGTCACGTCTACAAATAGAAATGTGAATTTTTTACATTTTTTTGTGAGGTCACAATGAAATGTGATGTAAATTTCACAAAAAAGACTAGGCTATGAAAATGCAGCTTTCAAAATTTTACTGAATTCTAAATTTCCCAGATTATAATTCGCCTTCCAAATAGGATATAATGAATAAATATTTCTGATTGTAGACAAAGAAAGACAATGTATTTGTATCTATTCTTCTTATATCCATCAATCAAACTATAAGACAATAATGCTTTGGAGCTGAATTCACTCTATGATTGAAGGAAACTGTTCGAATGAAGTTCACTACATAAACTTTTTCATGTTTCTTATTTATCCCAGCTTCATTCAAAAAACTGTATAGGTAGAAGGTTCCTGTTTGGAGACGCTTTAAACTTTATAATAAAATTCACCAATTAAATTAAAACGCCTGAAAATTACCGTCAAGACGATAATTATTCTCAAAGCAATTGAGTTATTTCTAACTAACATTTTGAAAAGCGGATATCTGAAGTAAAAGTCTCTTCCCTTTTATCTCATTGGATAGATTGTTAATTCGTATCCAATCTAAAAGTTGTGTTGTTATTTCAATGTTTCATGAAATTTGTTTAATATTAGGCGGTTTGTTTATTACTCAATACAGCATAATATAAGTAAATCAGCGTTCCAACAAATAAATCATACTCCACATTTTTACTATAATTTTAGATATTTCATTCACGGTTTCCATCCCAACTAGAACTATTGGTAACTGATCAAACATAATGGTACTTTGTGCTTTCTACTTATGCTACTTCAATAGAATGATGGAATCTCCAAGTATAGAAGATATTATCTCATACCCTTATAATTATCTCAAAAGTGTCTTTCTTATCACCCATGCACAAAACTGGAGCAAATGTGAGCTTCAATCTCAGCCTAAACGATCGTGCTACTTCCACTACTACTTTACACTATTTGTTAGGTATTGAATAAATAATGTATTGAAATCATATGATAATAATAAATATCATCTGTAACACTATTATTTCAAATCATTTTCTCTTAGAACATACTCCTCGTATTTCACGCACAACTCAAGAGCACATGTGATCATCACCTCCGAGATTATTTCCTCTTTCAAATTTAATAATCGAGGATATCTACTGTTCCAAAATCGTACATTGTTCTCATAGTGCAATGGAACACTCACCGGACACTTCTTTAACTGGACGCAGCCTGCAAGAGCATGGAGGTTCATGTTGACGAACAGGGCAATAGTTGACGCATTCAGTTTTCTTCCCTCCATCTTCCGGACAATCTGAAATGTTACAAGGAAATAATATAATAGTTGTACGAATTGGCATATTGAGATAATGCTTTACGAATGTGCAATAACAGTGTCCAATCATGGACCGTGAGTTCAAAAATTATGAGTTTTGAAAACGTCGTGTGATGCTGCAGAATTCCATAATTCCTTTTTGAGATTGAAAAGTGATAATATTATGGAAAATTTTGCTCCAAGAATGGATTCCCATTATGAGTTTAGTTGAGCAGCGAATTTCTAGAAGAGGAAATAATCAACTGGACAATTGGCATATTGTGATGATGCCTTCCTACGAATGTGTATCAAGATTGTCTAATCATGCACCGTGAGTTCAAAAGTATGAGTTTTGAGCAAGTCGTGTGATGCTGCAGAATTCCAAAATCTCTTCTCAGGAATGAAAAGTGATAGTATGAAGATTAGAAAAATTTGGCTTCAGGAATGATTCCCATTGTGAGTTCAGTCGAGTATGAAATCGTTAGAGATAATCAACTGGGAAAACACAGACAGCTCGTGCAGAAAATTTTAAATTACAGTGTGTGTGATTTCAATTATTGCTATTTTCAGATCTGTCCGCAAGTGTGACCCAGAAAACTTACATTGATCTGCGCATGTATTGCATAATAACATGAATTGCATAACTATTCATAATTATTACGGTTTCTGTTATGAGCTTGATAAATAAGTTGATGTGATAAAGTTCGTATGAAACCCTTTGAAGTGCAGCTTTGGTGTTTCGTGCTCTCATTAGCATGATGATTCAGAATGCTGACTTTAAAACTACTGATTTATTCTGTGCAAATCTGAGTATTTTCCTCATAATATAAGTTATAAGCCGGGGTTTGATGTCACTAAAAGTATGGAAGTTAGGTGAATGGGTGTAGGAATGAAGAGATCCTTTGAATTAAGTGTGAATGAGGGGTGAAAGAGTAATGAGAATCAAATGAGAAAATAATATCATCTCCTGTTGGTTTCTTATTGATTTTTTGGGAGGGAAAGATGATGAAATGTTTGAACTCATTGGATAGGAATTTGATGAAATTCCTCTTTAAGCTCCACATCTGTGCACCAGAGATTTTTTTTCCAATGTATAACACACATTGATAGTGATTTTGATGACTTCTATCCTATTGAATTATGAACTATTCCTGAATATCAATGAAAATTTCTTGATTTGATTGACAAGGTTTAAGTTATTATACAAATTATGTGTCAAGTAGAATGGATTGATGATAATTTATGCATATTGCATGGAAATACCCCTTCACTTACTTGAAAATTGAGAGAGAGAAGAACACATACTCTCGATCTGATAATCTCAATTCAATTCATTTATTTATTGAATCATTCATCAACTTATTCATTAATTCAAGCCGAACTCATGATCAACAAAATAGGTCCAAACAAATAATCTAATACAACCTCAAGACAACTTATTTTAGTGGCGGGAGACTCGAACTTGTGACGCGGATATTGTTAGTTGCAAAGAGGCCCTGATGAAGCTGTATTGTTTATGGATCTTTCCAAGAATCTCCTTCGCCAAAGTGTGATCACGAAGATCCAAGTGAGGTATAGCCAAGTAATAATTATTGTTGAAAGTGACCTAGTAATTATAAGTATTCTTTATACAACCTGAAAAACTTTTCAAAAGCGACATCAATCTTCAAATAATGAAATAATTACAATATTGTCACACCTGAATATTCATCGTGCTCCGTAATATTATACTCTCAAAATAGGACGTTCCTTGCGTTGTCTATCAAAAATCTTTTTGATTGATCTTGACTCATTTTCTTTATATTTATATCTATCCAATGGAAATCGAATTTCCTTCACCGGAAGGTGAACGGAAAACAATATTATTATACTTCATTAAATTTTGTAGTAGCCTGTATTGATTTTGTTTTCAGGGATAAGACAATAATTATAAATTATTGTGTAATACAAGAATGAATATTTGTTTTTCTTGGGTTTTTTATCGCGGAAATATTATGGAAAAAACTCTTCAAGTTTTCAAGGGGAGATAGAATCTTTTGGTAGAAATATGCACAAATAAAGCCAATATAAACTTTTTCATTCTAAATTTTGGCATTTTTTATGATTTCAATCTTCTGGCTTACCGGCCCTCTGGTTAACTGGATTGTGATCTTATGATATTTTTGTATTAGCCACAAATAACCAATGATAATAAATACACTAAATAATACCATGGAGAAACAATAGCGTGAGTAGATATCCCATGGTATAGGGCGTTTATGTCACAACTTGTCACTAAGTACAGGACAAGTGTGTCGAACATGTGTGAACACACATGTTGATTATTTATTTTCCTTTCGCTGCTATATTTGAGGTTAAATTATTTCTTGTATCATTATAATTTTTAATTTTCAATGGCTTATTTATTGTTATTGGAGCAGCTGTGTTTCGTTCGAAGGTTACGGTTTGAATATAGTTTTCGCTCGAAGACATTCATGTCCGTTCACATATGTACAACACACTTGCCCTGTTGCTATTAGCTGGCCTCAAATATCTAATACAGGATACCTATTTTTTCTGAAAATGATGTAATTAACAATGATCTACGATTATTATCATTTGGCATTATTACCATTTCCCGCATATTATGAAAAGTCAGGACTTTTTTCCCTCCTTCATCACTGGACTTGATTTCAGCAAAAAAAACCCGCCCTCAAACTTCCATTGTAAGTTAAAAGTAATGCGGGCACATCAATATTTCAAACTCATACCTCTCCTCATCCTTTATAAAGAACTGAATTGTACTCAATCCTTCTCCATTGACAAAGAGAAATATGGAAAAGTTGCATCTTTATTTCAAATCCATGAAAAGTGGCAATCAAAGAGGTTGAAAAATCAATGAAGTTCATCATGATTTTCTTTGTAAGTGCTTCACAATGTTTGAGATTTCCACTGAGTTGAATAGAGTGAAAAATAATGCAAATCTCGAATAAGAAATTCTTCGCTCAAAATCATTTTGAGCTGATAAAGGAGTACAAGAACCAGTTTCTGCTTATAGATTCTAAGTTGCCTTCTCGAACAAGTGGAAGTTCACTGGAGCGGAACAACCATAATTATTTCGATTTGATTCTCCTTCTACAGTCTCGGATTTCATTAGAACATCACACGCTTTGAATATTAATTGATAATTTATTCATTCTCTTTGATTGTTGGTTTCTTGAGCTCCCTGACACAGATCCACCTTCCAGATCTCGATCAATCAAAATATTATTCAGTTGAAATCTTTCTCTCTCTCTCTCGACCCACACAAACTAGCTCAGAGTCACCAGTGTCACCAGTGAGTTGTCTGTGATGTTTTGCAAAAACCATGAAGTATAACGAACAATCTGTCTTTTTCCCCGAGGGAGGACGAATTTTGCAGCCAAAGCTACCGTTTCGGACAAAGGCATGCCTACTTTCGAGGTCATTAGGAAGTGCATTCACAGACCAACGACTTTGAAATTAATTGTCTCCAAGTCTGCTCCACTAAACGCTGCTGGAAACCCCGCACTTCCAGCCTTGATATCGCTTTAATACCCTGCTTTACGCTTTTGCCTTCTCCTTCATCTGCTTGCTAGATTTATTCTTTTCTCGGTCTCTTATCACCGTTCTCGATCTTCATTGTGAAGATGCTGCTTTGGCTCTCCATCTCTATTACCAATGTTTTGTATCTAGTTGCCGATATTTTACTGTAATGCATGTTTCAAATTCTCTGCATCGTATGGAAATGAAGAGTCCACAATAAAAGATTACTGAGAAATATGAAACCATCGGAACAACTTCTCAATTTCAAGAGCTAGGCACGTTTTAGAAGTAGTTGACTGAGTTGATAAGATGAGCACAATGGAGTTAACAATGTTCAAATAACTATGATTACACATTAGGTGTATGAAGTTTACCAGACTGAATTAATTAGTGCATGCAATGAGACAAACATTCAGTACTATGAAATGACTTTGGTTAGTGGTCTCCGCTTCACTGGAGTATCTATAATTGAAAAAACAACACACAAGTTTCAATTAAAACAAGTCATTTGTACCGCATGTCGGGTTGCATCTATTTCGCCAGCGAGAGTATTATTTTTGCCCCTCTGTTTTGTTTGATACGTAAACGATGACAGGATGGATAGAGAGAAAGAGTGAGAGACTAAATAGCTGAGTGAGTGTGGGAAGACAGAGAGAGAGTGAGTGAGAGAGAATGAGAAGAGAGAGATTGTGAGAAGAGTGATGAGGGAAGGAAGCAGCCATTCGGATAACCGAATTTGACAACGCACTAATTGAGCTGCAACTACTGTTATGTGGGACAGCTCGCTCAAATAGGGAGATGCTGCGAAATGTGGAAGGATTAAATTTGTGTGATGCAACAGTGCCTGCGCTACAATATTCTAGTCCTAGTTTTAGTTTGATAAAAATTTCTGTTAGAGCGCATAAGCTGTCATCAATGACAGAACTGATAGAATTGATTCAACTTTAAGCTGAAATCAATTTGTTTACAGATGGCAATTGATCATAAATTGTATTTATTCTAATGCTGATCGATAAATAATTATTATTAAACGAAAATTCAAAGTTAAATGCTGTAAACCACCCTCAAGACTTCTGCTACTGCAAATATTGACAACAGAGTTAACAGCTAGATGGAAATTCGATGAGAGCTACTATGCAAAAATTATCCAAATATTGACCGGATTGACCAAATATATGTAGGTTTACAGCATTCAACTTTGGATTTTCGTTAAATAATAATTATTCATCGATTAGCATTCGAATAAATGCAATTTCTCATCAATTTCCATATGTAGATTGACTGGCCGCTGTGGCCTAGAATAAAATGAGCGCTGCAATCCAGAGATTGTCAGTTTGGTGTAAGGATGAGCATATGGCAAACAATTGGAAAATATCGGGTTCGATTCCTGAGCTGGCAAATAATGTTTTAATAGTAGCTCTCATCGAA
The DNA here is from genome assembly GCF_014356525.2 of Nilaparvata lugens. Lineage (NCBI taxonomy): Eukaryota > Metazoa > Arthropoda > Insecta > Hemiptera > Delphacidae > Nilaparvata > Nilaparvata lugens. The sequence continues at coordinate 21,094,501 of NC_052513.1, read as the reverse complement.
TTTCCATCTAGCTGTTAACCCTATTGTCAATATTTGCAGTAGCAGAAGTTTTCAGGGTGGTTTACAGCATTTAACTTTGGATTCTCGTTTAATAATACTAATTTATCAATTTGTTTGTTCACTTATCTTGGAAAGCCATGAACAGTGTGAAGAAAAAATAGTTTGGAATCCGAGAGCTCATGGGAAACCAGCACCAATGACCAGACTACTGAAGTTCATTCTCTTGAAAGCTGAACCAATACATTCTACTCAACACATCTATTGGTTTCAACCAATAAATGGTTCTAAGAACCGAACTAGGACCCAAATTGCAACTTAATTTTCTCAGAATCCGTGTTGCCCATGAATTTTAGAAAGCTGTGCGTTCTTTCTCGTCAATGAGTTTACTCTCTGCTTGGATACTTTCCATTTCAGTGGAATAAGTTTTTAAGTGGAGTGAAACATGTTCTTCTGTTAAGTAATCAAAGACTTATCATGACTTTCCTTCCGGAAAGAGGTAGGATGTGTACATTATTATGAAGCTCAACTTTAAGTTATTCAAACGATGTAACCTCCCCCGATGAGGGTGGAGTAGATCTTTCTGTCAGATGATCCTATCATCAAGTCATGAGACATGCTTGATAGAAAATAAACTTCTGTTCTCTATCTAACTTTTTAATTTTATTGAATAGATCACTATAATTAAAATTCCGACAGCAAATAATCGGTATCTCACATTCTAAAGTCATCTCAAGTCCTATATTGCACATCCTAAAGTTACGAAGTCTGTCTAAATGAATTTGCTAACTAATCTGGAATTCCAACTGTTCAAGATGATAGCGTGAATTTAACTCATTTACTAATACAAATGGACAATACCAGGGACTTGGTCATTCAGGGCTTTGAACATGAGCTAGAAGAATATAATCTCACTCACCATATCTAAAATCATCAATCCCATCATGATTTGAAACTTATCACTACACTATGATGCTCTCACTAATATTTTCAATGAAAATGTTCACATTTCACTTCACTGATGATAAATAAACTACTTAAACACAATACTCGGCGGGAAATGATACATTTTTACGAATTCAACAAGTTGGGCCCTGGAGGCCCGAGGCTATCTATGGATTTTTATATGATTCCGGTCGCGGTTTGATTGGAACTCATCTATTCCACGATACACTTACCATTACTTAATACATTGCTTGTAGTTAGTGATAATTGAATTCATTGAAGCACTTCTTCCATAATATGGAAGAAGTGCGTCTTTTATATTATAATAGACTTCTATCAGCGAGAATCGTTATATTTGAATTATTCCAATGTTGATTATAATTTCATTGTTTGCATCAAGATGACTTTACAAAGCTGGAAGCCAGTACAGTGTCATTGGAAGAAGCATTAGGTTTGATTATTTGAGTAACACATATTCCATGGCAGAGATTTCTAGATTCCTACTAATCATAAAGCTTTAGTGAAGTTTCTGGTGAAAATGACTCTATTCCAAAAGTTGTTTCCAACCGTATTGCTGAAAGGATATTAATTTGAAGCTCATACAACTGCTTCAGCTCATATAACATAGAGGTACAGACAACTTAATGGCTGATATGCTATCATGGTTTTCATTGAAAATTAATTCAAGTCAAAAAACTAACAGTGAGGGGAAAACAACAGAGCTCATATTTTTCACCTTCAATCCCAAGATTCAGCATTAACAACAAACAGCTAACAAGAAGCAACAAAACGTGACTCAAAACGTTCTATAGGTTGCGAACCATCTTCGAAGTGATTGGACAACAAATACAAATGGAAGTGAAAATTTTCTACCTTATCAAAATAGAGATGAGGAACTGTCATTTGAGAATGGCAAACTCCTCTGGTTAGGTATTTTAGTCGTACCTACAGCTACAGGACAAGAACAAAAGTACTGTGAATTCTTCATAAAGGCCATCCAGGAATTGAAGCAATTGGATGATGTCATGCTTTCTCAAATAATTCAAAACAGAATTCTGGAGCTACAACTTTTCTAAACTTCACTTCATTCACATTTTATGGGGAAATGATAATTATTATATAATTGGAATATTCAATCTAAAAAATGTTTCGAATCAATAGGTTAATGCCTTTTCGTGAAGGGATTCATTTATTTTTCATCTGTATCGTGAGTTAAATTAGATTTACATTCTCAAATTCAGCTATTGTAATAATTTATCATAGTGCAGTACTCACTCCCGTGATTTTGTGTTAAATCCAATATTGCCAAAGTGGGACTATTAATCAGTCAATATCGTCTCGTCTCATTCACCAAGGAACTTATGCATTAATTCATACATACAGTAAATGAAGCATTCTGAGAAGACTTTGAGAAACCTTTTCAACTTTTATGTTACCCATTACCACAAATTTTCACTGTGAAAAAGATTTGTGCACTTTCCGTTGCCATCACGAACTTGAGCTCGACCATCTGACAAGATGATGCATTAGAGTGAGAGCTCTTAGCTTGCCGTCCTGACTTGTCTGCTAAGATTAGGTTGTTATTCGTCTTGGAATCATAATTCACCGCCTCCATTAGTAACTGAGTCGCGGCTGGGTGGGAAGCAGCGCTTATTACCTGACAGCACAGATACCATGAAGGTTATGACAGGATGTGTGGATTAGAAGCCTGTTGTGAGTGTGAGTGAGTGGTATTAAGTCTCAAGGGTTGATGGAGCTCAGAATAAAATATGCATGTCGGGTTTTCCACTGTACAGGAAATTAAATCTCCATTTTATTAGGGGCGGGTTGTGCGATTGTCACGGCACGATGCTCATCTTTACAAGTAAGCTGGAAAATTCCAACAAAATTCCATCAAATTCTATTCAGAAAATGATGGAAGAAGATTTTTTCCCGAGTGGTTTCGAAAGCGAACGATTTATTCAGTGGAAACGCTTTTCAGAAGAAGGGAGGTGTTTTCTTCTCCGTCTGTTCCTGTTCAAAAATCGACAAAACCCTTGCTTCTGGATGCGGATCAATACGATTAAAAATAAAAGAATTGAATCTCCATGATAAATATCGATTGTTTCTGACAATATAATACTCTCAAACACCTACTTCAATCAATTCGTGCCCTGGATAGCTTCCCAGGCTGGACAAACTCAATCCGATTAAAGTATTATTGGAGTGGAGCATATAATTGAAGAGCTCTCCAGGTAACAGACTGGTGAATGACACCCGACAAAAATAGATTATAGAAGAATGTCCCCAGACTCAGTCTGTCAACTTTCGGTCTGAGAGGGCTCACAGGAAAAGGACTTTCACTGGATTGGGAAAAGACTGTTTGAATCCCTTTTCCCCTTTGTCGCAACATAATCCATTCATAATGCCTGTCAGAAAAGTCTGTGATGCAACCGGGTGAATTTGCAGAAAAAATAATCTACATCATTGTAAGCATGGATTTATTCTTTAATGGAAAAAAATCAAACACACTTTTTATAAGTTACTACTCTATTGTAAAGTAATTTTTTAATTGTTAATGATTCCCATAAAAATTGAATGATTCATCATTATCTGGTTTCCGTGGTATAGACGTGATTGCCTTTGTAAAGCCGTGTCCACACTGAAAAAATTTTCGACATACAATTTCGGCAAACATGTTTGTTGAGGAGCTCAGGGACAAACATTTTCTAAAGTTTGGACAATCATTGTTTGTCAAACAAAAAATGACTGTTTTTTCAAGCATTTTCAGTTCTGGCAGCTGTATAACATAAAACCTGTTCTCCCCACTTACAAATATTTTGTTTGGTGATGCGTCCACACTGGCCCACGGGCAAACATTGTTTTTAAACATGATAAATTTTTTCCAAACTGTTCCAACAAATTATGTTTGTCAAACATGTTCAGTGTGGACACGGCTTAATAGCCTTCTTCAACTCAAAACATATTTCCTTATTTTTTATTATTCTTAATAATTATCTTACTATTTTTCAATTTTCAGCCCTTTTTTTCCTTTGTCTTCCAGCATCTCTCTCATCTGCTTAATTGTAATGAGTAATGCTTTTCTCATCAATCAATTACATAATCAATCAAGGGACTATGTGAATTGAGTTCGCTTATTCTCTTATCAACAGGTTATTACATAGGGTGTGAAATGAAGAATACACACTTCATCTCTAGGGCGGATGATAATGACTGTGAAAGGTTTATTGGATTCATAAAAGGAACAAGTACAGCACTTACTGGAGAGAAAAACAGTTATGTAGACATGAACGGAGGAAACCCATTGAGAATAGTGTGCCATGGATAAATGGCAACAGGGCTTCCAAAGAGGAGAAATGGAAAAGCTAGGGATGAATGTGAATAACATCGGTTAGGACGAGTTATTGGTAAATTATACAGTACGCTTCACTTATTGTATTCGAACATCCACCCAGTTTACTTGCCAGTTCATTTTTATTCTTTGAGAGAGATAATTTAGGTCAACACATGCATCTAGTTATAGAATTCGTTCAAAGAGAGTTTCAACTCTAGAATATTCCAGTAGCTGTCGAATACTAAAAAATTCAGAAGTTTCCAAGCCTAGAAATTATGAGAATACTGAGGATTCCGATTCTGAAATATCAAAGGAAATGATTTATTGGATTTTGAAGGGGGAAATGTATGCAACTGGGGATCATCGAAACTATAGATTCATCGACTGTATAACTCGAAATTTGAAAATACTTCACCGATCAAAATGAATTATATAATTAACACTAAAAACAGAGATGTTGTGGAACTTCTTCATATTCAAATTAAATGGGAGAGATTTTTTCAGTTTTACATAATCCATTTTTAACTAAAATAAAGGTCATCATATAAAACATATTTTACTTTAATATAGACCATAAGTGGTCTTGCTGATGATGATGCCTTGATCGCATTAAAACTATAATTTCGCTTGGATAAATAATGTGGAACTGGCAACATATTCTTCATTTCAACATGAAATTGAAATTATTTGTACAATAACACATTTGAAAAATACTATGGATAGTATCGATGATCGATGAATGAAGAGCTTAGAAGAAAAATTTGATTCTTTAATATAATATCATTCTAGAAATAAAATATTTATCTTTTGCGAACAAAGACTGATTATCGTTATCTTATATGATTCTCCAATTTCTCAATTTACCATTGAAGATGATAATGTATAGTAGCTTGGAAGCAGAAAACAGATCATAAGTGCTATGGATCAAATTAATGTAGTTTTCTTACCTGATGATGGGAGCTGTACTGCAATCTCACATTTTGAACCAGTATAACTGGCAGGACAGTTGCATATCACTGATGATGATCCAACATGTCTGTAATAGAAGAGAGAATTAAATTGAAGACTTCAATAATATCAAGGAAGAATAGATAGAATATAGTGCGTTCTCTATCTTAATTATTGATGAGTGATAGACAATCCTTCATCCTCTATGTTAGAGTAATACTAGTGATATTGTCAAAAATTGTCAAGGAGGAGCACTCATGTGGATCAATGGATTGTATGTATGGTGAGTAATTCTAATTAGGCGTCATGAATGAAAAAATAGTTAGATTCTATCAAATTATTCTAATAGGCTTATTCTATTCTCTCTAACGACCGCTCAAATGATTACAATATCTATATTCTTAAGAGATCTTGATGTTCCAAAATTTCTTCGTTACTTTCTGATAAACCTTCCTAACCCAGAAGCACTTTCACCAATAAACAATACTTTAAAACTCGTAATGCTGTTATATTGTTTTTCTTCTATGATTTTATGATATGTTGTGTTGTTTTTCTTCTGTAAAGCTGTGTTATAATCACAAAACATTATACTAATTATTATGGTAAAATTGATCCTAATCAATGTATTATGTGTTGAAAGTTTCATTGTTCCTTCCTGTATTGACTTCACACTACATCTTACATATTTGATAACAATAATTATTAGCAAAAGAACTGATGTGTGATTTATTTCTATCAAAGATTTCCAATTTTTAGAGATGTATTTCCAATTTGAGTGAAGTATTTTTACTTTCCTTGCCCTATTACCATAGGTAGGGAAAGTATTGCTTTCCGAAAAAAGTAAGGTACCCCAATTTCTAAATTTCTATACGTTTCAAGGTCCCCTGAGTCCAAAAAAGTGATTTTTGGGTATTGGTCTGAATGTGTGTGTGTGTGTGTGTTGTGTGTGTGTGTGTGTGTGTGTGTGTGTGTGTGTGTGTGTGTGTGTATGAGTGTATGTGCGTCTGTGTACACGATATCTCATCTACCAATTAACGGAATGATTTGAAATTCGGAACTTGAGGTCCTTACACTATAAGGATCCGACACGAACAATTTCGAGCAAATGCAATTCAAGATGGCGGCTAAAATGAAGAAAATGTTGTCAAAAACAGGGTTTTTCACGATTTTCTCGGAAATGGCTCCAACGATTTTAATCAAATTTATACCAAAAATGGTCATTGATAAGCTATATCAACTGTCACAAGTCCTATATCTGTAAAAATTTCAGGAGCTCCACCCCATCTATGCAAAGTTTGATTTTAGATTTCCAATTATCAGGTCTCAGATATAATTTAAACGGAAAATTTCGAGTGGAGAAGATTGAGCATGAAAATCTTTTCAATTGATATCCAGTAACATTTTCACCTGAAATTGAATATAAGCTTGAAATTTGAGAAAATGTGATTATTCAATTGCAAACTGTTGGCAACTGTTGATTCTATTAAATCATTCACTATGAAGAAATAGCAGATTTCTTGTGTATCCAGCGTTATTGTCCTGTCACCAGCTGGCTCAGATCTTTGAATAGTAGACTCTTGAGATGCGCGTGAACACTAGCGTTAGGTGATCAATTTTCATAACGGCAAGGAAAGTTGTGTGAGTACGCCACACCAGATTTTTGTTTTTAAATATCAGAATTTAAAATTTTCAGTTTAGTCATTAGTTTTGAAGTGGAAATTGTACTTTTTGAAGTTAAAAGTGAAATCTTAACTTCATTCTTTTTTGAAACTTTTATTTGTAAAAATTTGGAGAAGACAGTTTTGGGCTATGCCTGTTGTTTTCTCTCAATCATATTATATATTATATTTATGATTTGTGATTGTCAATGAAATAAATAAATAAAAATAATAATAAAAATCAACGTCAAATCTTCAAAAATATAACAGATTGTCATCCACGTATTTTTTCTACTAAAAAAAATGGAAAATTATTCTATGTCAGCTTGATCAAATCCAGCACTGTAATAAAATAGCGATTTTGTTTTCAATTCAGCCGGTGGCTTTTTTGGAGTGTAGTGACAGTGCAGCAGACAACTGACAACTTGTAAAACAACACTCATCAAACTGTTATTTTGAGGTGCGAATGGAACTGCCTTCTGTCTCCACAATATTCCACACCATCGGCTCCAATATGTATGCAAATGAATCCTCAGTGTACCAGTTACATACACTCACTCTCACACATCCATAACATACACTTACACATATAATCTACACCAATACACATACAAGATACACACACGTTCATCTACATACATAGAATACACTTAACTACACAGAATACGCTCTCAGAATGCATATTTTGAACACTCACATCTATGTACGGGTACTATCATACAGGCGCACCACTACCACCCAACATAACACGAGAATAGATTGTACTCAAATTCCATGTATTCAGCTTGCTTCCGCAGCCATCTAGTTCGTGGTACATCCGCTCTGATTACTAATTTTATCAAGTTATCAGACAGGATTGAAATATGCTGAAAGCTATTATGAAGTTGGTTACATATGCATTGAATAGATTCGGCTTGAATTTGAATTTTGGACGCTCGCTGGTGGTGTAGATAACAGACTGCCTATTCCATGTTAATTGGTGAATGAGAACTAGAATAGATCCTGAGATATATTAATTCGTGGTAATCTAGACGATATTCTAGAAAATTGAGCATTCAACCAGCAGTATGGAGTGTATACCTTTTTGATAAGCTTAAATGATAAGATAAGCATGATTAAAATTGATTCAGTACTATTATTCCTACTTTTAAGAATCTAGAATCTTCCCCAGTACTATATTGTATATTGTCCAGTATAGTTCAAATTGTTACAATCATTCAAATATTATATGAGCTGAATAAATTAATTTGATTTGATTGTGAGATTTAATAAGAACATCCATCTCAATCAACCTTTTATCTTTCTCGACTTTTTTAGAACGCGTCTTTTCAATAACTAGCGGTTTTCTGTGTTCTACATTATGTCTCACATGTATTGATGTTATTTTAATTGGAAACTCTATTGCATTATCTGACAGTTCTCTTCCTTCCCGCCACCTCAAACTACATGAGGTTGAAAAAGTTTTAATTTTTTTTTCTAATATTATATCTGTCTGCATTTTCACATATAAGTCCGATAATCCAAATACAAATTACTGCTAATGATAAAATACTATCAAAATGAGGATGTTGGTAGACTGATCTCTCCTATGTGATAATTCGAATTCGTTCTTCATTCAATTGAATTCAAAATATTCCAGGCTTGCATGATTTCAGATTTGATATTTTCAGCTTGATAGAATTGGATTCAAATATGATAAAACATAACCTATTTTCTATAAGCAATTTCATTCGCAAATTAATTTTTCATGGCGCTAAATGGAAATTCGAGTAGATCAAAAAAAAATGGCATTCCTTTTTCATTTTTCGGTGTAATCAAAGAGAAACAAGTTTCAAGAGACAGACAGACTTTCCTTGATTGCAAAACATTCCCTGCAGTTTCTGGAACTTATCCAAACTGACTAAGCTGCAATAATCATGCCGACTCACAATGTCGACCCCAGCACGAACTAGTGTAACCCACATTATGATTGTACACGATAACGATGTGTGAATGCATCAGAAAATCTAAAGAGTAAAGTCAATATTGTCCAGAATTATCACTCCTTAGATAAGAAAAATTATTGCTGTTCAAGCACCAAGAGAGACAAAAATCATTAGCTTTAACGGGAGAGGAGATTCTGAGCTCTCAGCTCCACTTGATAATTTCGCCCTCAGAACTACGAATAAAACCGGCAGTTAGATATTTCAGTAACAGAGGAAATTGTCCATTGTTCTCTACAGGGCATCACTCCACTGAAACAGGAATTCGTGAATCGCTCCCATTATGTTCAGATAGGGTTAATTGGGGAATGTTTTCAAGACATGTTGATTACTTGTAGTCCAAGTATTTTTTTCTTATAATTTTATATGTGTTAGATGCATAGTGTTCCAATTTTTTCCAAAAAAAACAAACCGAGAAATATTAGACTTTATTTTTTTATCTGAAACAACAAAATGCTCCCCAATTTTATTAAAATTCAGATTTCAAAATTCTACCTAGAACCCAGTTTGGATTAATAGTGATAAAAATACATGAATACTGGGAATAGTAACATATATTAATCGCAATATTTTTAGAAACTCTGGAATGGAACAGAAACACGATGTTGTCTTAATAATGAAACAATAGGCCTATTTCACATCTCTGATAACAGTGATCAATTCATTAAAACTCTAGGATTTTTTAAACTTTCATTTAACTATTTTCATTTCGCTATTTATTGCAGGTAAAAATGACACGTATTTGAAAATAATTGTAGTACATATTTTTCTGAAGAACTTGAAATTTTTATATTTCGTGATAAATGAGAAGCGTACTGTCCCTGGAACGCTAGAATTACATTCCATGTACAACAAATTCTCTCGCATAATGTCACGTTAAAATTCCAGTAGATGATATTGCTGTCTACTGGTGCGGGGTCACTCTTGACAAATCTAGAATTTCATATAAATTGCATTTTGCTCAGCACAAAAATCGTTATCAGCTCGAGTTACATTCCATGATGTATGAAAAAATTCTACCGTGAAATTGCAATTCTAGAAAATAATATTGCATTCTACTAGTGCTTTTCAAAATTCTATCACTTTCCAGTAGTTCATTTGAAGTTGCAATTTCCCATTATCACGAGCTCACAGGAAAATGCTGATTTTATATTAGAGAAAATATCGAGTTGAGAACCGAATGTGGCGCTATTATGTGCATTGCTAATGCATTCAGGATTTATTTTTCGATAGAATATAATAGAGACTTGCAACTTGATAATTTAAACGTAAATTCTAAGAAGGAAAGAAGCAGCTCACGTTATGAAAAACCCGATGAAGTACTTGTTGATGCCCTCATAAGAAGGCTGAATATTCAACATTCTTTTCCTCATACATTTTTTCTTACACGTTTCTCCTTCTAAGTTATAGATACTCCTAACAACTCCTTCAATAAGTTTTCCTTATGTTGTAACATAATGTAAAATGTGTAACATTTGAGAGGAGAGTTACAACTTCTGTTTCCCCCAACAAGCAAAAACAAGTCAAAACGCAGAGATTTTAGCCAGTGAAAGTCAACGACACCAACACGTCAAAATTAATTAATGATGCAGATGCAGACTGTAAGTGCAGAATGGAAACGCTGATTCTAATCTCGTGAGAAAACAATGAAGCAGTACGCATTTCAAGTTTTCATCTGGGAAAATACAATGAGGCGACGAAAGCGTGTTCATAAGCCAGAGTAGAGTGTAGTCAGCTGCTTTGTCCCACTGCAGAAATTTCCAGGAGACACGCACGCACAATGGGCGCGGACAAGTTTACACAAGCGCCAAGTCTGTGTCCTCGAACCGGGAAAGCCCTACATGAAAATCTTCAGAACAAAAGAGCTGAAGAAAAATGGCAATTGTGTTCCAGTTCTGTAATCGAGATTGCACTTCCTTGCCTGCCGTACAGCCTTTCATCTTTCTGCTTTCCACACGATTATTGGATGGATTCTGTGATGATTGAAATAGTAGGGATTACTGGGAGATCTGATAATACTTTGATTTGATAGTAAAAAGTTACAAAAAAACGAAAGGAGTCCATCAATAGTACGGGGATGATGATCATTTCTATTAGAAGGAACTTCTATGACTGCAGGGGAGTACCCTTAACATTGACCAATATTCAACAAACAACATTGATGTAACTAGATTTCGTGGAGGATAGCATAGAATGATAGGATTACTTTCTTCCTTTCTTGTCTTTATCACTTCAGTCTTCCTGATGGATGTTACTTCATAGATAGATACTGATTTTCGAACGGAAAAATTGTTCAATAAAATCTTCAACAAGGAACAATTTATAGATGTATTCAAAGAATGAAAGATGAGAAATTGGTTCTGATCTAAACGCCTATATAATATGTTGCATCCATTAAATCCTAGTAAATTCAAGTTTCCAATAGAATTGTCTTTGAAATATAATTTAAAGCCTAGTCATTCTGAATCCTTTGATAAAAAAAATCACAATACTCTAATGAACACATCCATAATTAATCATTATTAAGTAGCAACAAGTTTCTTGTGGTCAATACGATATGAATTGTAGGGTAATAGAATAAATAAATCGATTCATCAATGTCAGTTGGTTAGTTAGATGGTTTCCGCTAAAGCGTGTTAACAAGAAATTGATTCTATGAAACTTGACATCTATAACAAATTATTCCTCAATTTAAAGTGTCAGACAAATAATGAAACAGTTTATATTTCATAAAAAATGAGACAACTAATATTATTTATTCATTTATTCAACAGATACAAAAACACGTAATCATAAAATGTTTGGAAATGGGAAAACAGGCTTATAGCCTTTACTATTACTTAAGGCCTCTTTCACACGGCAGAATCCTGGCTCCTGAAAATCATATTACGGAAGATCATATTTCATAAGGCCTCTTTCACACGGCAGAATCCTGGCTCCGGAAGATCATATTTCATATTTCGCAGCTCTCCTGTGCTTTCACATGGGGATCATACAAATAAGCCGACGGATCTAACAATTATTACGCCGACGTTTGCTCAAAGTATGACTCGTCGCTTTTTCTCAAAGTCTAACTTTCTTAAAAATATAGATAGAAGATTTCTGATTTCGGATTTGGATTCAGCGACCCCTAATTCTGTAATGCGTAAGTCCCATTTCCAAAAATACCCGAAAACAAGGAAGTTATAGCTGTTTTCAATATAGCTTTCCATTATCATATGGTAAACATACAAAGATAACAATACTCCTGCCTCACGAAGAGACAGGCAAAGGTTTTAAGAAGTTTTCAAACACCTAAAAAGTTTAGGATTTTAAACATGAACACTTTTAATTTTCAAAAGTTCAAAAAAATTAAACTTTGAAAAGATGAATCCAAATATGAACAATGAGCTCATAAATCATCTCCAATAAAATACGATTTATTAAGGAAAAGGACAAGTAAACTCCACTGAATTTCAATTGTCATTCAACAATCTAATTTATCAGGTTCAAATATTGAATATAACTCCAAAATACCAGTGAATATTTCTTTGCAACAATCAGAAAAATCTATTATGAACATACAGTATAAACATTGTGGTGATCTGAATCGATCTATGAGAAATAGGAACTGAAAGAATAAAAAAATCTGGTGTGGCGCACTCACACAACTTTCCTTGCCGTTATGGAAATTGATCACCTGACGCTAGTGTTCCCGCGCATCTCAAGTCTACTATTTAAAGATTTGAGCCAGCTGGTGACAGGGCAATAACGCTGAAGACACACCAGGTGTGCTATCTCTTCATAGTGAATCATTTAATAGGATCAACAGTTGCCAACAGTTCGCAATTGGATAATCACATTTTCTCGAATTTCGAGCTTATTTTTAATTTTAGGTGAAAATGTTACTGGACATTAGTTGTAGAGATTCTCATGCTAAATCTTTTTCACTCGAAATTTTTTGTTTGAATTGTATCTGAAGCCTGATAATTGAGAATCTAAAATCAAACTTTGCATAGATGGGGCGGAGCTCCTGAAATTTTTACAGATATGGTACTAGTGGCATTTGATAGAGCTTATCGATGACTATTTCAGGTATAACTTTAATCAAAATCGTTGGAGCCGTTTTCGAGAAAATCGCGAAAACCCCTGTTTTTGACAACATTTTCGCCATTTTAGCTGCCATTGGGAGATGAGATATCGTGTACACACTACACAGACACACACACACACACACACACACACACACACACACACACACACACACACACACCACACACACACACACACACACACACTTTCAAGCAATACTTTCCTTACCTATGGTAATAAGGCAAGGAAAGTAAAAATGTCATTCCATTCCAACTAAAACTAAACTGATGAGAACTAAACTGAGAAAGTCATGAATAGTCCAGACCAGCCTGGCGACTTTGACGCTTTTGACACCGGAATCTCGTTTTATTTTTATTAAAGAATGAAAACCATGTATCATAGTAAAAAGCAGTTCTAAACTTTGTATTATTATATGAGTATTGATTAACATAATCATGGCTTGTTGATTTTAGTCGCTGAGCTGAATCATAGATAAAGGATAAGCGTAAGCCTATATTTCTTGTCTCTGGCTGAATCCTCAGTCGTAGAAATATGGATATATATTTCTCTAATAATACAGTCACAATTATTCGCTAAGTTACTTTGTATAAAATATCACAATTCAAAAGTTATGGTCAAGATCAGATTATATGGATCGAAACCCGTTTATAAAAGTTGAAAAACAAATTCGAAAAGCATTTCGGAGCACTTCAATTGGAGTGAATCTGCAAGTAGCAGGACACGTGGTTGGAATACAAAATAAAGTGATAATAAGGGAGGAAAAACCAGCTCAAATAGGAAGAGGGAGAAATGGGAAAACGAATGAGCTACATATACAGGAGAGTCACTCTAGATAAGCTAGTGAGATTCAGCTTGAAGCCGAATTACTCGAAGTCCATGCATAAAAGGAAACGGTTTTTCTTGGAAAAGTAGGAACGAACCATAAACCTGAAAAGGCTGAGGAGGAAAAAAGCCTTAAAGGTATTGATTGATTTGAATAAGATTTCACTCAATGTTCGATGCAATGGTTGAGCCTCCACTAACACAATTCTCACCAGGCCCATGAATTATTCTTGAATAGGCTTGGAAGGAAATCTCTTGAAAGCTGTGAAGCCTCAATATGTGATTAGAAAGTAGAAGGAGCAAAAATAAATCTTGAGATCTGATGGATTCATAGTTTTGTATAAGTGTAGTGCCTTCATTAGAATTCTAGTGTATGACCTCATAAAATCAGCTTGTTTTTCAACTTTTTGTCAGTCGATATGCCTACTTAATATTGTAGGAACAAGAGATGGGGAGAGCTATTTGAATACCATAATAAATTGCGGGAATAGGCAGGAAAAGATTTTCAAGGTCAATCGTCAATAATTGATTTTCATCTATGGTTTTTCAAATTGTAATCCTAGAAGTTTCTTTTCAGGATACTCAGGTAAGATTTCAGTACAACTTCTACTAGTATTCTATTGCCTATGATATTTCAATCACCTACAAACCGGTTAGACCGATTGAAATGTAATTTCATTAATTTCACTACATGCATTCTGGCAAAACATTACCAGGGACCAGTCATAAGAAATAACTATCATATCAGTAAGAAATCTGTTAAAATTTCAAAGCATACCGGTAGAGGTGGTATGAATGTTTAATAATGAGGAGAGCCACCTTGCTTCGAACCCAGCGTAAAAGGTCAAATTAGCAATGGTAAAAACTGAGGTTCGAATGGAAACAAGCAGCATAGCCAATGAAAAGGAATAGTATAGTAGCTGAACTCGTTCAATCCTCTCATAATTTTCTCATTTCTCATGCATTAGAAATATTGTGATTACCAATATTACCAAACTCGGAGTTCACACTTGTTTCAATAGGGTTTGAATCAAATTCATGTTTCTAAAAACGATAGATTGAACTTATGGTGCTTTATGATTATTGATGCACGAGATAACTTTATATCTGTCAAAACTACTAGTATTGTAATTATTTTATTTATATAACACTAACACAAATGTACAAGTACTAAACAAGTCCATTGGTTGAAAATCAGTTGAAACATCAATCATAACTCGTAACATTCATTCATTTATAAATTCATGAAATTCACAATAGAAAATTAGTAACAAACCAAGTCCTTAATGTTTTTTTCTCCATAATAATGGTGGTAGGTGAATAGCTGTTCAATAGTGCAACTGGTTCATTTTGTTTTCTTCTAAATTTTTCAAGAACCATCATAATAGAATTGAGGGTAGATAGTAGGAAAAACCATAAATGTTTTCTCATTATCTTATCACTCACCTGCAAGTTCCATTGTTCATGCACGGATTCCTGTCAGGTCTGCATAGAGGTCCTTGTCCACAATCTTTCCCAGAGAATCCATGGAAGCAAGAGCAGCGGTATTCACTAAAAAAGATACATACAGAATTTTATGAACGTTATGCCATAGAAATTCATATTCCAATGAATATTTGTCATATTGAAACACTAGTTCCAACAGATATTTCAATCATCTTCAGAATTCTTCAAAAACCAATACCACTCCTAGATAAATAAATAAGTTATATGAAGAAACTGATAGATATATTTTCTCATTTTCTCAAATCCAACATCAACAGTAGATTGGTGTACTAAAACGTATTGGCCTGAATCAATATGGACGACTTTTTCCCTATATTTGAATGATTTGGAGATTAGTCATTACTTTTGTCCCACAAGCTCACGCAATTCAGAAGAGCATTAATCTATAGCACATTATGGCTCCACTGAATCATGCCACAAAATTAGCTCCAGCAGACCTTTATCTTTCTCATGAATTCTGGTCCAATAGTAACTGTTTTTGCCTTCGTATGTATAAGCATTCTAACTCCGAAATACATGATACCAGGTCCAAGGACAAGAATCTAATAAATTCATAATTCAACTTATAATTCATTATTTTGTACAGAGTTCCAACAGCTTCCCTTCTTTAAAAGTCAACTCTTGCTATTTCTTCAGCCAGTTACTCCAGGACCTAATCCAACCTCGCTCCACAGGGGAAGAAGAATAAAGAGAGTATGAGGATTAGAAGAAGATAGGTGAATAAAGTGATGACGGGAGGAGTGTGAGAGAGGAAGAGAGAATGAGTGCGAGTGGTGACTGAGAGAATTGAATTGAGAGTTCCATTCACAAAGAGCCTCAAAACTGGATACCCCGGTCCTATATCATTTCATCTAATTATCAAGAGCTCCTAGTGCAAGAAGTTTCTTGTGGAGCGGATTTTCTTTCATCCCCTTTCATTATCTCCTTACTCTATAAAGCTTCTTCTCTACTCCTGTTTTGCTGGAAGCAGCCACTTCACAAAGAACTAGAGTTGACACGTCAATAAATTAAACAAGGTCTTGTTTACTTTTTATTGCATTTTATATTCTTCATTCTGTTTCTTATACGAGCATGGATCCCTATTATTCCAGTTTAACATTCATATAAATAATTGGAAAGTTTCAAAAAAAAATACATCCATTCGGGTTTCCATGAATTGAGCTTTGTGTTTTCTACAATAAAGCGAATAGAAAAAAATATGATCGCAAAAAAATACTCTGATGGTAGGCTTTGATGAAAACGCAGTGCGGTCAACGTCTATATATTGATAGATATAAGTTACGAATTTCAATAGAGCTCTCATACCCATTTTTACATTATTGTTGGATACGAGTAAAGTTGATATAGTCCAGAAGAAATAAACTCTCAAAACTACTGTGACACTCAAGACGCAGAAAATATGCAAGGACGCACAAGTTCATCACTTTGAGTGAAATATACAATGAACTTGCTCCAGCTACGGTTGCTACGCTTCAGGTTCGGTCAAATTTATCCTTATTCTACACATTTTTCGAGCAATCGTTCTAACGTGGAAAAAACAGACTTCTTTTTCGCAATGAGGCTGCTCATGATTATATTGAACATAGATTTGACCATTAAATCTATTATTATTATTCCTTCCAGCACCGACACTCAGTTAATGAAATAAATATTCATCAAATTTTCGAACGACTATTCCAACAACTGTTCTAGAGCGCGGTCGATATTAACTTTTATCACAAATAAACGGTACCGCAAACTGCTCCTTACTTGTATGAACGTGGGATGCCCAGCTCAAACGGTAAACTATCTAACTTTCCACGGTCCACATAACATAGTTTTCTCCTCTCCAACTACAAGTTCACAGTCCTGAGTGGTATAACTTATATAAGTTGATTTTTCTATATTTGTTCTCTCAAACGTACTTTCACAATTGGTACTCGAGTTTGTCTGGTTCCTCACTCGAATGTTGAAAACTTCTCTTAAAACTTTTGTTGAAGTGTAAATATTGGGAATTTAACATGAGATAGAATAGCATTTTGGAGATGATGATCACAAAGAATGAAAGTTAGAGAGTATTTAGTAAAAAGATAGCATAGACTATTGGAGATATAGACTTTAAAACTCTACTGCAATTTATGAGTCAAGTGAGAGAATCAATATTTTGATTGCGTAAATAGCATCGGATATGAATATGATTTATAACGGAGCACAGTCTAGGTTATTAATATGATAATAGAAATGTTTTGAACTAATGATGATATTGTCATTACAGTAAGAAAACCATTTTTATAGATACTGGTAAACATATTTTCTTCCAAAGAAAAAGCTCCAAGCTTTTACATTGTTTATATGTTTCTATTGCTTATATTTTCTATTTTAGTCCCAAAATTGGAAGTAATAAGCAATTGAAGAAGGAATACTTTACTTCCAACAATTTTTAATCATTTCTGATAACGATAATCAATTGCATGCTATCCTAAATAATAATGGATTCATGAAGCAGTGAAACGATTCATAATTTTATGATCATCCAGTAAAATTGAAATTGAATTTTAAATTTGTGTAACATGCAAAAAGTTTGCATTATCATAAACAATTAGGTCGCTCCGTACTGCCTAATGAGGAAGATGATTAATATTCTTCCACATTATGCTCCGAGCATCAATAGCATGAGAAGTGTATCAGATCGAATGACGACAAAGATTCATTATAATTTAATAACAGGCTTCCTGATTGGATGAGTCTCCTGTTTTAAGTGGTTTAATTAGTACGCCTTTAAAATAGAAATCACGTTAGATAAATCACTGATGGTTTCGAATTTCCTCGCAATTAATATTCATTTCCCTCCTATGGCAGGGTGAGGGGTGCCGTTAAAGTACTTGCTCTATTGGGGTGGATATGGAGCGATATTCTGTTATAAACTAGCATTTCGGTCATTTATTTACATCAGCCGCAAAATGGGAAACTGTAAATGCGATTGGATTTTGGATTTATAGCAGCATTGGGTTTTAAACATCTACTGCCTATAAATTTGATCAATTTCCTCGATAGCTCTAGTATCTAGGGCACTTGTTTTGATAATTAATAGATAATTTAGACTCAGCTCTCATGATGATGGAGATATAAGATTAACATTTTCGTAAAAACTCTCGTTGAATTATTTGAAGAACGGGAATGAGGTCAGTTGATTCGAGTAGAAACTATTCAGCTCTACTTAGCTCAGAAATTATTAAGTTCTGTTATTGTTGAAATAGCTAACTTCAATTAGTAGAATAAGTGAGAGTCTTTTAACTAGTCTAAAAAGTTTTACAAATAGGTAAAAGAGAAAAATTCAAACAATTCAGTACAGGTAGGAATATTATGATACTAATTCTCGATTTTTTAGATAATGTTGCACAATATTTAATTGTCCTTATCCATTTTCATTGCAAACATCAATCATCATTGAATTTGATGGATTTGATCCATCTATGCATCAATATTCCTTCCCATGTTTTTCTTTGTGGGAAAACGCAGACTGCGTCATTAACAACGTCATAACAATTGATGGTCTTTTTTGCGAAGGTGCCTTATATTTATGGCGGGTGGGGCGGCTAAAATTTAAGATATTCAGGGGAGAATATCATGAACCACTAAAGATTCAGGAATCATAGTAAACTGAGCTGAAGCCTGATATTGTTTTGACTAAATACGAGTAATACAGCCTGCAAGCTCTCATAAGTACTTTTTGAAATTGTTTCACTCCCAAACAAGTTTCCCAAGCCACGAGAATGAAACAGAAATCGATATTATCCGATGATTTATATTTCCTCATGAGACCGATACTTCATAGCGGATAAGACAGTATGATAAAGATAGGAGAGGAGCTGCAGATTGGGAAGCGATACTTTATAAATTGAGCTAAGATCATAGTAGGAATGAGTTTGAAAGTCATCAAACTTTCTTCCTATGGACATAATTCTCCCAATCACTCCAAGATTGATCGGATTTTTGATCAAAATGAAAAGGAAGAAATGAGAGATCGCATTTTCATTACAGTCTGATGAAATTTGTTAAGATTATTTTATCCATTTGCAGTGGATTTCAAGACTCACGATTCTTAGTTGGAAAGCTTCAGCTCTACCACTGAGTTCCATCTCTGGCATAATTCTTTCATATTCTTATTTTATTGGGAAGATTAATTGAATTACGCTTACAGAACTATGTTTCATGACAATATGTTTTAAATTATTGAGAATTTTCAGAATTATCATTTCTTATGATTTGGTAAAGAAAATTATATGGACGTAACCTAAATGATATTTGGAATAGTATATTTTCTGAGACGAAATTAAGAAATAGAAGAAATTTTGGACAATGACCTGTTTTTTGTGGATAGTGTATGTTTTTGTTCTACAGACTAAATGAATAAATAGATAAATATGATTAACAACCTGAAAATAGATATTCAAACACATTAAACGATCATCTACTGCTAATACTAGAAAAAACCACACCTATTAACTTCATGAAATAAAATAATTTTACTTACCTATAATTGTGGCTGGCGAAACAGTGTCCATTGTAGGAGCATCTGAGAGCACTGCATGTTGA
Source organism: Nilaparvata lugens (assembly GCF_014356525.2). NCBI lineage: Eukaryota > Metazoa > Arthropoda > Insecta > Hemiptera > Delphacidae > Nilaparvata > Nilaparvata lugens. The sequence continues at coordinate 21,074,642 of NC_052513.1, read as the reverse complement.
ATTGGCACCTACCAATCCATTGCGCACTTGGTAAGTAATGTTAAAACCATAGACGTCGAGTAGATTATCAAGGGCTCGTATATGATTACCCTCCAGTTGATTCAGTTCAAAGTATACAGCCAAGAACTGTGAATCGGTCTTCAGCCAGTTGACGGTTAGCACGTTGTTTTCACTCACATTATGAACGGGGCTTTCGCCGAATTTCTCTCCAAGCGCAAAAGTGTTATCCGGGTCGTAGTATGGCAAGCCGGTGAACCGGAGACCAGTTGTCACATAGAGCTGGGTCAGATGAACGGTCAATGTGGCGTTGGGCAGGTGCGAACTGGCATCGATGACCCATTTACACTTAATTGGAACCTTGAATTTTCCGGGAAAGTTCGGAGTCTGAATAAAGCCCTGTGATTGGTTCAGAACTCCGCCACAAGGACTGTTAGCGACACTGTTAGCCTTCACCTTCGACAAAATAATGTAAACTAAAACAAAACTCGTGCACAGGATACGCATAAAATATCTGTCTGCCTCATTGACCGCGTTAAACATACCGCTGAAACTATCAGTGAAGTTGCTTGTTTTCAAATCACTGCATGACTAGAAACTGAGCTACTCTATCCTAAATAGAAGCATGTAACCATAATATTCCTAGTTCATGAATATTTTACAATGTCTTACTACATATCATCGATTGGCAAATCCGTTTCAAGCTATCCCCCAACACAGTAATCCCCATCAATGTGCGCTCAGCATCTGAAAAATAGAAGACATCGAATCAATGGCCTGGAAATAATGAGTTTTTGGAATAAACTATCACGGGTTCAAAATACGTTTGGGGAGACTGAGATCGATTTCTAACTGATGATGTTACATAAATATACATGGGCATCGGGGATACTGGATATAGGATTGAGTTTCGAATCTTCAATATCTACTATTTATCCACTTCCAAACTTAACTTATATGGCGGCCTATAATTTTGCATGCATTTTATTGATCAATTATTACTCTTGAAAGATGTTAAACCATCGATTCTAATCTACGATTCACTCATATCCGAATTTGAATTATATATAACATATAAGAAAATATTTCTGGCTTGCAAAAATATTCTTATTCCAGGTCTTATCTAGGAAGTAATTGGTTTTGTCGCAATCGATGAGAATTTATTATTAAGAATAGGATAAAGATATCATACAGTTCTCGAGAGGAGCATTAGGAGAGCAAAACAAGTTAACAGAGGTTAAAAATAAGGATTTGTTTGTTTATAAAATTGCTAGTACAGTATATTTTTATGAAGGACTCAGTTGCAAAATAATATTAGATTGACGTTTCAATTATTAATCTTGAGAACTATGAAGCGAAAAACGTATATATTTCAATCGTAAGATTCAGATTCTCATGTCGATACATAAAGAGATTATATCAGTGACACAATGGTACGGTTTTTAATATTGGTCAAATAATTCTACTCATTTGGAATGATTTCTAATCGATGAAACAATATTTCATTTTGTGCATTGTAGCATTAATCATTCTCTGAAATTGTTCTCGGGGAATAAAATAGAAGTTGATCACTAAGCAACAAGATCTGCTAAGTACCATCAACCTTCAAGTTGAATTTAAAACGTAGCTGACTTTTATCTTATTGGCAATAAGAAGCTCGAAGAGGGGTGGGTGGCTTAAGGGATAAAAACTTCAAATCAAATTAAAAATCAACAGTTTCCACTTCAGGAGAAGGAAGGAAACGAAAGGTATCTGCTGAATTCAAGACGGTAAAACGAATTTGCTTTCAAGAACAAACGAACCGGGCTCAAATGTCACAAGAAGCAAGACAAAAAGAAGACTAATTTCAGACAGTCAAAGAAAGTAACAAAAAAAGAATATAATAGAGATGCTTGAGGGAGTATTGGAAAGATAGTAGGTACTTATATAATGCATCTCTTTCTCTAGACAGAACATTTCTCCACTGAAGTAGCAAAATACTGTCAGCAGCAAGAAAGTTATGCTCCCCATTTTTATATTTTTTTCTCATTCTCCGGTTCAAAGTTATTCTGAAGTGAATTGTCTGTTCGCCATTTCAACATGGCCACACTGTAGCCTATTCACCAAGAAATACGAACTCAAAAAAGTCATTTCTAGCACTACTGGAGAAAATGTCATCATTGCAGAAGAGAATAAAGTATCAAAATGATCTCTCTCATGGCTTCGCATTATTCAACACTCTCCATCACCAAATGGTCTAGGAATTTTCACAGAGTTTTTCATCTTCCAAGTTGACGTCTAGCATATTTCTCACACATATATTATTTCTCCCAAAATTTCGGTGTTGCTCCCATCATGTTGGAATGAAAATCTACTTCAGTATCTCAAAATTGAGTGAATTAGTGAGTGCAGACGTCTAGTTCGATCAAACGGTAGTAGGTCTATTACATACAAACAATTTTTAGTTCCCACTTGTCTTGATGAGGAAAGTGAAGGTTTCATAGTTTGGAATCATTTTTGAATTCATTGAATTCACTTTTATATTTAATCTATTATACCGTGAACCAAATTCATATTGAATCCTCAATTCATTTTGGTGAAATTAGATGTTTTTGAAATGATAGTACTAACTGCAGATCTATATATTCTTAGAAGTCTTGAACGTAACAGAGTTTATAGTTAGTTTATAGTGTTGGATTGAAGCGTGTAAAATTGGTAGATACAGTTTCATGTAGACTAGACTTTTTTATAATTTGAAAAAGTTGTTCATCATCGCATAGCTTGTAATGTACTCTTGTATGTGTGTGGTTGACTCGTACTTTAATTTGAGTGAACTACTTACTCTTATTTGAATAGGTTTCTCATTTACTATTGGTTACTCCAACCTTGAATGAGAAAGTAACATGATTGTCTAATTCATATGGAAAATTATTCTTCAAAAGTCTCCTTCTTCGTGTAGTTGAACGTACCCATTCATTCCGGATCCAATCTTTGGAATGAAGATTCAACTGGAAGACGACAGAGAATCAACATTCCAGTATGATTGAAACAAAACATAACCTTCCCAATGTTTAATATATATGAGGCGCTCCATCACATATCATCCGTGAACAGTTCAACTGTTGAAATTTCGGAGTGCAATGATAATGAATTACTTTAAGTTGGAAATTCTGACAGACCTTGTAAGTGAGCAGGATATGTGAGGGAAATTTAAAGCAGATTCAAACTTCTGGCGCTTGTCATTTTAGCTGATAGCTCAAGAAAGTTGTGAACTCCTAATAAGTTATATGATGTGAAGCGACTCAATTTATAGCGCCTTGAGCACTCACTTTCTTCGTGAGGCCCGAGCTGCAGCTCTCACTCTGATGGTTTCACCCGATAACACCAACCCCTAGGGTGTTCCAGCTTATAAAAGCTTACAAAACTCATTCTACTGATGTTTTCTCTTGGTTCACTGGTGTCTTACGCATTCAGTAACTCATATCCTTCGACTGATAAGACTTCAATATCCTTGATTAGTCTCCATTATCCTCTCAGATATATTGATAATACACGCTAAATGGTTAACGTTGACAGTAAAAATTGTAGCGACTTTTGTCATTCTTATTCCTTCATTATTACATTGATAATTGATAATCTATAATCCTGTTGGAACTATGGGTGATTATAATAATGTGACTTGATATAGAAAATGTTATATAATTATGAAAATTTTATTATTCATCTACGAACTTTACCCAATCAATACAATAAACTTGTTTGGATTTCAAAAATTTTGTAATTTCTACTTCACCTAAGGAGTAAAGAAGAAACTGGAAAATACATTGGAACCTTATTAATATGATTTTTCAATATACTTGTTCTGGCTGATAAAATGAATATCATCAAAGGATGATAAATATTGAGTGCTCTGAATAAGGTTAATATTACTTGATTCAATAATTTTAAGTGCTGCTAAATATTTGTTGATATTAAAACAGCTCAAACTGTATATCACGAGATGAACTAGGATAAAATAAATTTTTACGATTTGTATGCTGACATAAAACACAAAATATATTCCCATAAAAAATATGTGCATAAAATATTCGATATATCTATAATTCACTTAAATAATCTATTTCAAAAATCTGAATAATTATCACAGGCTTTACTAATATTCACAATAGTGAGTTTCAAATCATAAATATATTATATTTAATACTGGTACCTAGACTTCCAATCAATACAAAATTCTGCAAATAAAAACCTGTTCGGTCTATAGGTTGATATACTATACTTGGTTCAATTAACAAATTTATAATTAATAAATCAATATTCAAACATGAGATCTCAGGGATTGTATGAATTCGGGCCGTGCGTGGAAGTAAGCTTCCTACATATATAAATAAATTTATAAAATGTTCTTATGAACTATGTGATATTATTCAACACGTGGTGACTTTTTATTTAATTCAAGTTAATTTGAATAGCGCTTTTTTATTAATTACCCCACTGAACGTAGAAAAAACGAGCTCGTTCGACTTATCACTCACTGAACTGAAGTTCTAGATGGTCTCGTGGATTGAATTAATTATTTCCAATAATTAATTAGGTAGGCTCCTTTTCGTCACTGCTGGGCTAACGCGTGATCCAGATTTTTATAAGTTTCTTTCGAATTAAAGCTATTTTTATGGGAATCTTTACAAATTACGAACTCTTTGACAGCACTGAGTTCACATATAATTGAACATTTAATACAAATACTTTACATTTAAAAAAGGGTTTGGCTTAATAGTTTTAAAATTTTTAAAAAGAGGAAGAAAGAACCCTAAACTCCATGTGCATCCTCTCGGTCGGGATCTTAAGCCAGAAGAAGGAGGTTTTTAGAAAAATTTGTCTCTTCCACGAATAATTCTGTAAGCTACTCTCTGATTGGCCTTCAATTTAATAGACTCAATACAATTGGTTGCCTTGGGAATCAGGGCTTCCTCGGCTTTATAATAGAAAAAATTAAATAAAAAGAATTTTTATACAAATGTATGGAGTGTTTATCTTAAATTGATTTCATAAATAAATCCTAACATGCGATGTTAATACATTTAGTTTTTATATGAGTTTTGTATACTCTTGATTTATCATGCTTTTTTAGGTTATAATAAATATTTATACAAAATAATGGGTGTTCGTATTTCTACACATCGACTTCCTTTAGTATACATAAATATCCTTTATGAGTAAATTTTATATAATTCAACCTGTCATATGGGTTGATCGAATAATCAGCTGATTCGCTCAGTATTGATTCTAATAATTATCGATTTATCCAAGATCGACTAATTCTTTTCAAAATGTAAACAAATAGCTCTAACCTCAATGTTCATGCATTTTATTTTTTTTATAATCCGCCAATAATAAGTAAGCCGCTTTATAATTTTTTGATCTTACCAATGGGTTCTCATAATTATTAAATCACAATTATACATGTTTTCTTATCATTGTTGATAATGCTATTACTCCTAATCGCTAATAGTACTTGATTTGAGTTGATTTATCCTTTGGGTAGGTCTAACCTTCTTTCCAATTTTATAGTTCTATTACATTTCATTGGTTCATTTTAAAATATTTGGTGGTATTAATTTACCATGTGACACAATAATTGAAAAATTATATTAATAAGGTTTCAATTATATCATATAAGGATCCAGAGAGCTTCAAGAACTGGCGTTGTAAGTTCTAAGGAATTTTGAAAGGGTATATTGGTGAATACTTGTATTCACGACGAGCGTTTTAAGAATCAACTAGAAATAACTATAGTTGGTCCTGATTATTCTCTAGTGGTACATGGTTACTGATAATCAGTCATCAAATATTCTTTTAATTTCCTTACTGGTATTCTTCAAGAACTTCATAGAAGCAGCGGTAAGAATTATCATCACTGGTCATTGAACCTTATGGTGATTACTTATATTTGGAATATTCGTGTATCTACCACTGAGCTAGAGCTGAGGTTTGAACCCAGTAATTTTGCGAGCCGGACGGCCTTAATTTTTTGTGAATTTATTCGCAAAAGAGGGAATTTAGAGACTGCTCTTATAAATACTAATATCATCGCTCTATCATGAGAGGTAACCCTCCAAGGGCACAGAGCACAATCTCACATAATATGGCACCCAACGTGGGGCAAAGGTTTACAATGTCACATAATATGGCACCACAAGCGTGAGGCGTGATGAAAAGCTTACCTACTCAATCTTACTATCAATGATTAATGAAATTATTGATAAAACTGAAAGCTGCAAGAAGTATAATCTGAAGTCAATTCGACAAGATATATCTGATGATCTATTGTAAGTTTCTGGCTAAAATAATTGAGTTGCTCTTCAAATTGAAATTTTTCAAGCTGCATAAATACAGACAAACTGTATCACACGAGTTTGATAACATAATTCTCATAATAGAGAAAAAATTGGATGGAAATTTCCATAAAAGTTATAGTAAAAATTTGATTTTGATCTTTGAATCTAGACATTGTATGCTGACCAGGGTTATAGGTTATTTGAGGCATTATAATACTGTTGTTATTCAGGAGGATAAGACCCTAATTAAAATTTTTAGAACTATATATGTGTAATTTGTAAGCCATACCTGTCTATTGATGTCCGTTTAGTAATATATGTACATGACACTTGAAACTTTTAACACCACACAATTTTATCCAGAATAGGCACTATCACTGAATCAATTTTAACATTCTTGAAATTTGGCAACACACTTGACTATTTACTCGAAGTAATCCATAATAACATCACCATGAACCAGTCGCCAGCTAACTCGCAAATTTCCTACTTCGGCGACCACCCCCAAAACTATGTAGCTACGACACCGGCAAATCAACAACCCCAGGACAATGCAGCGGAGACCCCACGAGAGAGAGAGGGAGGCAGCATATGCTCCATCAATTTCGACCCACAAAACTTGGCCCAATTGTCTTCTACGAAGATCGATAACGTCATCGATGCGAGTAATTCCGATGAGAGTCCAGCTGAGGGAGATGAGGGAGTGAGGGCGTCCAACCCGGTACCGGCGTCTTCGCAGATCGCTCCAAGCGTCGCCGAGGGAACGGAGAGTGCCGCCACCCAGTCGCCATCTGACGTGACCAGTCAACCGCCATCCGCCACCAACCTGGAAAAACACAATACAACATTAGACTCTTCAGTCGGTTACCTTACCAATCTTATAGCAAATGATTCTACAAACGAACTCAAACTCATACTCAGTCAAATATTAGCAAGCCAAGATAAAAGCACAGAAAGAATGGAAGCAAATACCAAAATCCTCCAAAAAGAGAACAAAATTGTCAATGAAAATATTACCAAGAATGTACATGAAAAATTAGATTTTTCAAGACTAAAATGAAAAATTTTCTAATTTCAAAGAGGAAGTGAAGAGTATGATAGATATTAAAATAGATATGCAATCTACTGTCATCAAAAAATTGGAAACCCATATAGATGATGTCACATGCCGATTGAACGAGCGGTTGGACAAGGTGCCCAGGGAAGTAGAAAAACAGGTGGATGTATTGGGTAAGGAGCTAGGCACTGCCATCATGGGAACTGTCATGAAAAAGGTGTTAGGAAATAAGGGCGAGATAGAGGCAAAAGTGGAGGAAAACAATAATAAAATAGCAGAAATAGTCAAGGAACAAAGTAACGTGCAGGCATGTATGGCAAATTTAGCGGAGGAGGGGGCAAAATCAAGTGAGAGATACGGCATGTTGGAGAATGCTATAGGCGGACAGCAGTTGAAGCTAACCGGATTGTATGATGAAGTGAATACACATAAGAAAATTATGAATGATAAATGGATCGCAAATGAAGAACGAGTCTCCAGAATAGAAACACGTATGGAAAATATCCCAGTCAGTCGAATGCAGTATACACCGAATGAAGTGGTAAACGGCACTCAGCTTTTTCAAAGTCTTGGAAAATTTGATAATTCCTACCGTCATATGCAACCCCGACCATTCATAGATCAAAAAAAAGCCATTCAGGAATTGATACCCACCTCTTGGTTAGTATGGCGTTTCCAACTGTCCAGTCTATTACTCAGCGAGCCACTGATGTTTTTCCAGAGCCGGATGCGAGATATCAATAGCCTGGAGGACTTCATCTCCCAATTCCTGCAGCAGTATTGGAGCAAACGTAAGCAGATGGACGCACTATCAGAGATTATATCATGCACATATGATAATAGAGGCACACAGTCTTATACTGAATTTGTGGCTAAGATGATGTGCAAAAATTCGCAACTAGACGAATCTTTGGCGGATGCATCACTAGCAAATATATTATCAAAAAAGCTTCCTTTCAATGTTCACATGACACTAGCAGTATCCTCGATTACCAGTTGTAAAGAATTAATGGAACATTTACACTGTATCCAATCCGTTACTTCTGAATCCAGTCAGGTAAACAATCGCACAGGAGACTCCAACCATTCTCTTCAACATAATAGCAATGGTTTCAGAAAAAATTATAATGGTGAGAATCAAATGTCAAATGCCGGAGTAAACACTTGATATCCAAAATACACAGAAAATACTAGCAGAGGTCAATCGTTTGAAAACAGTTCTAGAAATAAATCTCAATATTACAATAATAAACAACAGGATAGAGGAGCATATTATGATGGCAGAGATCGTTTAAATGGAAATAATTACAAGCGAGATGGAGGTCACAAAAGTCAAGGTGAGACACATCAAAACCATAACCGGACAAATACATCTTACACAGTAGCACATACAACAAAGTCAACCCAAAACCAACATGCAAATAACCCACCACCAAATCAAGAAATAAGTGCTTCTAAAACTACATGACTATATGACACCCCCGAAGTAAAGGATAATTATTCATCTGCCAAATTAAAGGAACCTACTAAACCTCTCCACATAGAAACCACTTTCCGGGACGATCAGCGTGAAACACTCTTGGAAAATCCCGACGGTACCAATGTGACAACAGACAGCCAGCTACAAACTTATATTGAATGCAAGTTGTATGGGACTAAACTACAAGCGCTGATTGACAGTGGTTCACAATGTTGTCTATTACAAGAGGACATGTTCTTGAACACCAAAGATAAGCATGCAATGGCTACGCTACCCCTCACTAATGTATACATTTCCGGTATTAATCCCGGCAGAAGAATAAGAGTAACCACTCAATGCCTCTTAGAAGTGGAAATAGAAGGAGTTATATTTGAATATACTTTCCTGGTGTTACCAGTCAAAGGTCCATCAATGATAATAGGCGCTGATTTCCTACAATATTTTCGAACCTGTTTGAATTTCCGTACGCTAAAATTCCATGCAAGCCCTGAAATCACCACCACCGAAATGATTACACCTCTCAGTTTAAAAAGACATCCTGGAGAAAATCGGATAGTACAATTTGCATACCACATGGAAGGTGTTCCTAGGACTTGGGGTATTCATGAAATGGAAGAAACCATGGAGCATTTTGAAGTGTTGAGTTTAACGAAGACAGATGACGGCGTGATTGATAAAGAGATTTCCTCTGAAGAAATGTTTGAAAAATAATTGGATAGGATAAACTGTTATGACGAATGGGATATAGATACGAAAAACAGTGTCGCGAAGGTTTTCATTGATAATAGAGATGTCTTCTCAGAACAACCAGGTCTAGCCAAAGATTTTGAATGCCGACTCAAAGTCAAACCTCATGAAGCCTATTACCGAAAATCTTACCCAATACCTTTTACATACCGCCCGGCAGCTATAGCAGAGATAGATAGAATGTTAGAATTGGGGATCATTGAACCATCAAGCTCTCAATATAGCTTACCAATTGTTTGTGTTGCTAAGAAAGACGGCACCGTGAGATTATGTCTTGATGCGCGAGCGCTTAACAGCATTCTGGAAGATGACCGTGAGAGCCCAGACCAGATAGAACAAGTACTTCAAACCTTTAGTGGGAAGAATGTATATTCTACAGTCGACCTAAGCGCAGGTTATTGGCAGATCCAGATAGCAGCAGAATCAAGAGATTATCTATCATTCTTATTCAACGGAAGAAATTACCGCTTCACTCATCTAGCTTTTGGACTGAGGAACGCCATGGCCATATATATTCGTTGCCTTCGTCAAGCCGTAGGAGAAGATGTCATGGATTTCTGTACACTCTACGTGGATGATGGAATTATTTCTTCAACAGATATTCAGGACCATTGTCAACACCTAGATATAGTATTTCGTCGCCTCATCAGATGTGGACTCAAATTGAAATTATCAAAATGGGAATTTTTTGCACAACAAGTCAAATATTTGGGACATATCATCACCCCGGACGGCATCTCCCAAGATAGCAGTAAATTAGAAGCCATCAGCAAATTCCCTTCACCAACCAACCGAAAGCAACTACAGAAATTCATTGGATTTCTTCAATTCTATAGACGTTTCAACAGCCGTATGTCACACTACACTGCCCAAATAAGTCACGTACTATCGACCAACAAAGCATGGAAGTGGACAGAAGCAGAAGAGAAGATATTTCGAGAATTAAAAGAAGCTTTCCTTGAAATAGTTGTATTAAGTCATCCCGATATGAGCCAGCCATTTTACATAAACGTAGACGCCTCAGATTACGCCATAGGAGCAGAAATATTTCAGAAAAGTGCCGAAGGAGACAAAGGAGTACTAGCTTTTTTCAGTAAAACACTAAATCCAGCACAAAGACGCTATTCGATTACAGAAAAAGAGTTATTAAGTATAGTAGAAGTCTGTAAAAAATACCGCACGCTACTGTTGGGAAATAAAATTTATATCAATACCGACCATAAAGCCCTCACATTTTTTAAAACAGCTAAATTAAACCACAACAGACTGTCAAGATGGTTTCTCGCTCTTCAAGAGTTTGACCTCGATCTCACACACTTACCAGGAAAACAAAATCAAACAGCCGATTTTCTATCCCGAGAACTAGATGCTACATACTGTAACGACACAAACCTGAAATGCTACGCAATGGAAATGGACGAAAGCATACCATATCCCGAAAATATCAAACCGAAAGTCCACAAGAATACACTTACACCCAGAAGGATTCAGGACGCGCAAAAAGAAGACCCCAAGCTATCCCAAATTCTAGAAGCATTGGAGGAAGGACCGTCTGAACCGCCCAACTACCTGCGACAGTACACACGATACCGTGGATTCCTATTTCACCGCACCACACCACAAGGTTATAACTGGAGAATCATAATACCTAAGGAAATAGCGGAAGAAGTGATTAAGGAAACACACGAGAGAATTGGCCACTTTGGAGTAAGAAAAACGATATGTACACTAAAAGAAGCCTGTTATCTGAAAGGTATGCACAAAAAGGTAGTCAAAGTGTTAAGAGCATGCGACTTATGTCAGAAAACAAAACATTTAAAATATCAAGTCAGGGGAGCAATGATACCTATATTGCCGACCGCCCCATTGGAGTTAGTATCAGCTGACATTTATGGTCCTCCACCCCTAGCACAACATGGAAAAAAATATATATTCTTATTAACATGCACATTCTCTAAATACACCATGTTCTTTCCCATCGGTAAGCTAACAGGAGAAGTCCTAGCAAATTGCATAGTGAATAAGTGGACTCTGCAAGTAGGAAAACCTAAGCGCATTCTATCAGATAATGCATCATACTCTTGTAGCAAACCATGGAAAAGAATACTTGACCTGGCTGATATAAAAATATCTCGAACTTCCACATATTCTCCTAGCTCGAACCCCGTGGAGCGCCGCATGGCAGAAATCTCACGATTCATGAGGGCGTTCTGCGCTGAAAAACATCAAAGTTGGGTTAGATATCTACCATTCCTAGAAGAATGTTTCAACAATTGTATCAATGAGAATACAGGGTATACACCAGTAGAGGTTATTTTTGGAGAAAGAAATAAAATGTTTATTGAAAAGTTAATAGATTTCCCACCGTCGAATGCTTTAACTCATCCTAACCTAGACATCTGTCACATTGTACAACAGAGATTAGAAAGGTCAGTGACCTCACGAAAACATTATCATGATAATAAGTCCAAGCAATTTAAATACAGTGTCGGAGATGAAATACTTTTAAAAAGCCATAGGTTATCCAATGCGCTGGAAAAAACTACCAGAAAATTCTTTCATATTTATACTGGACCATACAAAATTGCAGCCGTAACTGAACGTAATACAGTTCAGTTGTATGAAGAAAGCAAACCAAATTTAACTTGGTGGGAAAATATTTCTAATCTCACCGTATTATCGAGATAATAAGCGATAAGAAAGTAAACAATAATATTTGGATTCACTGAACCTACCTGTCAATAAATACGTACCCAAACGAAAGCCAAGCAACACACTTATTTAGCAGACGAATATTCACCTCGACCAGCATACCTGAAAATAAAGAAAGAACAAATTTAGAAACCATCTTTAACACCATTCTTACTAATGAAACAAGTGAATAAATAACTTCCAATTTAAAAGCCAGCTTACCGTTGTATATCGTAAAGAGGCATCAAAATGGCGACAGTTGAATAAATAGAAGCCACTCAAACATCCAAGGATCAGCTGTTCACTGCGAGAACCAGAATGATCAGTGCCTGTTAAGTTGTCTAAGTTGATACCCCGAATAAAAAAAACTCAAGTGTCATATAAATGTGAATTGTATGTAGAGATATTATAAAAATATTATATTATTATTATTTATATGTAAACTAATTGAGAAAATCACTAAAATTATCCGCCAAATGATCAAACTGCATAGTTACCACCAAAAGCATTAAGCCAAAGTTTCAATGTATCAGATGAATAAGAAGTTCTTGTTAATAAAACTTACCAAAGATTATCTTTTAAAAATATTCGTTATATGAAAGCAAAGCCCAAATTCTGCAAGAGAATGAAATGAAAATGTACAAGTCATTGTTCTATGTCGAGAGAGAAAAAATATTATATTCTGCAAGTCAGAGAATTACCAGTTAGTTAGGTTGGCAATGATTTTGCACCAACGTTCAAATGTGCTTCTGGCCTGAGGGCAGAGCGTGGATTAGAAAAAAGGTTTATATTGTGTATGGAGGAGGAGATAGTTTTATTTGTGTATTGTGTGTAGAAGGAGATTGGCCGATGTAAGGCATATGTATTTGAATTGAATTTATTTATTGTTGTATATGTTGTTGAATTGTTAGGAGGTAGAATTCTCAGTAGATTTATTAACAGACTTTGTAACATGTATGATTTCTGATCCAAAACCAACTGGATCATAAAATTTATATTATATTCTCGAATTGTCGTTTTAAATCAGAAATCAGAGGGCGTATTGTGTCACGTGGTAAATTAATACCACCAAATATTTTAAAATGAACCAATGAAATGTAATAGAACTATAAAATTGGAAAGAAGGTTAGACCTACCCAAAGGATAAATCAACTCAAATCAAGTACTATTAGCGATTAGGAGTAATAGCATTATCAACAATGATAAGAAAACATGTATAATTGTGATTTAATAATTATGAGAACCCATTGGTAAGATCAAAAAATTATAAAGCGGCTTACTTATTATTGGCGGATTATAAAAAAATAAAATGCATGAACATTGAGGTTAGAGTTATTTGTTTACATTTTGAAAAGAATTAGTCGATCTTGGATAAATCGATAATTATTAGAATCAATACTGAGCGAATCAGCTGATTATTCGATCAACCCATATGACAGGTTGAATTATATAAAATTTACTCATAAAGGATATATTATGTATACTAAAGGAAGTCGATGTGTAGAAATACGAACACCCATTATTTTTGTATAAATATTTATTATAACCTAAAAAAGCATGACAAATCAAGAGTATACAAAACTCATATAAAAACTAAATGTATTAACATCGCATGTTAGGATTTATTTATGAAATCAATTTAAGATAAACACTCCATACATTTGTATAAAAATTCTTTTTTATTTAATTTTTTCTATTATAAAGCCGAGGAAGCCCTGATTCCCAAGGCAACCAATTGTATTGAGTCTATTAAATTGAAGGCCAATCAGAGAGTAGCTTACAGAATTATTCGTGGAAGAGACAAATTTTTCTAAAAACCTCCTTCTTCTGGCTTAAGATCCCGACCCGAGAGGATGCACATGGAGTTTAGGGTTCTTTCTTCCTCTTTTTAAAAATTTTAAAACTATTAAGCCAAACCCTTTTTTAAATGTAAAGTATTTGTATTAAATGTTCAATTATATGTGAACTCAGTGCTGTCAAAGAGTTCGTAATTTGTAAAGATTCCCATAAAAATAGCTTTAATTCGAAAGAAACTTATAAAAATCTGGATCACGCGTTAGCCCAGCAGTGATGAAAAGGAGCCTACCTAATTAATTATTGGAAATAATTAATTCAATCCACGAGACCATCTAGAACTCCAGTTCAGTGAGTGATAAGTCGAACGAGCTCGTTTTTTCTACGTTCAGTGGGGTAATTAATAAAAAAGCGCTATTCAAATTAACTTGAATTAAATAAAAAGTCACCACGTGTTGAATAATATCACATAGTTCATAAGAACATTTTATAAATTTATTTAATATATGTAGGAAGCTTACTTCCACGCACGGCCCGAATTCATACAAATCCCTGAGATCTCATGTTTGAATATTGATTTATTAATTATAAATTTGTTAATTGAACCAAGTATAGTATATCAAACCTATAGACCGAACAGGTTTTTATTTGCAGAATTTTGTATTGATTGGAAGTCTAGGTACCAGTATTAAATATAATATATTTATGAATTTGAAACTCACTATTGTGAATATTAGTAAAGCCTGTGATAATTATTCAGATTTTTGAAATAGATTATTTAAGTGAATTATAGATATATCGAATATTTTATGCACATATTTTTTATGGGAATATATTTTGTGTTTTATGTCAGCATACAAATCGTAAAAATTTATTTTATCCTAGTTCATCTCGTGATATACAGTTTGAGCTGTTTTAATATCAACAAATATTTAGCAGCACTTAAAATTATTGAATCAAGTAATATTAACCTTATTCAGAGCACTCAATATTTATCATCCTTTGATGATATTCATTTTATCAGCCAGAACAAGTATATTGAAAAATTATATTAATAAGGTTCCAATTATATCATATAAGGATCCAGAGAGCTTCAAGAACTGGCGTTGTAAGTTCTAAGGAATTTTGAAAGGGTATATTGGTGAATACTTGTATTCACGACGAGCGTTTTAAGAATCAACTAGAAATAACTATAGTTGGTCCTGATTATTCTCTAGTGGTACATGGTTACTGATAATCAGTCATCAAATATTCTTTTAATTTCCTTACTGGTATTCTTCAAGAACTTCATAGAAGCAGCGGTAAGAATTATCAATCACTGGTCATTGAACCTTATGGTGATTACTTATATTTGGAATATTCGTGTATCTACCACTGAGCTAGAGCTGAGGTTTGAACCCAGTAATTTTGCGAGCCGGACGGCCTTAATTTTTTGTGAATTTATTCGCAAGAGAGGGAATTTAGAGACTGCTCTTATAAATACTAATATCATCGCTCTATCATGAGAGGTAACCCTCCAAGGGCACAGAGCACATCTCACAATATATATATATATATTATATATATATATATATATATATATATATATATATATATAAAATATAGGTCCCACCTATCCATGGAGATCAATAATGAACTTATATAATCTCAAATGTATTAACTAATCAGTTTTTTTCATTTTCAGAGATTTCCAAGTTGAAGTAGTAAGGTGGTAACCCTACTATTCCAATTTTCGAGAAATTTCAATGTCAATCAGCAATGAGTTTCAGTGACATATGAGGATTAAATCCAGTATCACATTACGTTTCTTTTGAACAGGCATCATGACTCTTGATTTATGGTTTTTGAGAAAAAGTAGATTTAATTATAAGAAATGAAGAAAGGGGAGAGCCTTTTGGGCATCCTCAAACCTTTGATCGTCATAATTATTGAGACCTTATGATAATTCCATTAATTCATTTATGAAGTAGGAGTAATTCATCCCCCTTACAAGTCCTTATTCATTAATTGAGGCTTCCACGTTCTTCGAGATAATTGCGTCCCATTTCAGATGATGTTTTCTCATTTATTTTGGTCACTGGTAGGTGACCAGTGATAAACAGCCCACTATAACCTACTTTATAGCTCTGTTAGGCTATTAAGAAAACGAATAGGGCTGGTTTACTGTTTTTGGCCAAACTCTGTTTTGTGCAGGAATGCGTTAATAACAACTATAATATTTCCTTAGTGACTTTTACATGTTAACCTTAAGCCCTAAGTAAATAATTCAAGTGGATCTATTGAGTCACATTATCTCTTGTAATATGGAGACAGTATACGTCTCGTAAGGTTTGTGCCCATGAGCTTCAATTGCAACTTTTGATCATGAGAAACTATGAGGATCATCTAACAAATAAATGAATGATCACCATTTTCTTTCTTAATGGAGATTCACACATATCAGTATCAAGGGTATCAGGGCCCTCGTGCGGTCAAGTGCAAATATTCTCCCCATGATTTCTAATGACACTATTCACACTCAGCCCGACCGAGCAAGTTTCAATAGTCTTATTAAAACCAACTTGAATAATATTTTCACTGAATTGGACTAGAACTTTGATACTGATAAGTGAGAATTCAAGTTTATTCCTTCATAGAAACGCGTACTCATGTCATCCAACTATCATCCCAATACTGTAATATTGATAATGAACTCTCATTGAATTCATAGTGAGCCGATTCAAATAAAATTTTCCATTTTATATTCTCTACTGTTATTGAATATGAAGGGCGAAATTATGATTTGATCTTCTCAGAAGGATCTTTCAACCATGAATTTTATTATAATGAACAATGTTCAACGCCCATTTATTACTTTGTCCCCATAACACTCTTACAAGGAGTGTTTTGGGAACTTCATTCATTTCAGCCTTATTTCTGAATAATTTGAATTATTTAAATATTTTCAATTTCAATTATTTAGTTGATTTTCATCGTTGAGGTTTTTCAATTTAATCTTTTCCAAAAATTTCACAAAATAATAAAGTCAGTGAACATTATAATATATTTTAGAGATTAGCTTTCGAGGTTACTGAATTCATCAGAAAAAAAGAATTTGGATTCATGTTCCTTCCCAATTATATAATTCTATCAACGCTACATTATAAAAATTGCACTCTGTTTTTGAATCTATTCCGATTAAAAACGCCATACATTGATCAAAGTTAAAAATTCCATTCGAGACTATTCCCTACGATTACATTTTTCATAGGTTTGTTCAAAATTATATTGAGTTGTCACTGAAATTCCTTGTGAACTTTATTTTTTATTTTCAAAATTATTTAATCTTATCATGAATGAATACTGTCTGCAATTCCTAAGGTATGATCTGATATTGTATTCATTGAGGATGAACAAAACAATCATAGTACGATCCAGTATTACACTATTACACTATTCTTATAATGATAATGGATATCATAAATAACTTCAAAATAGGAATAAATCTCCTATCAGTTGACGTTCATGATTTTAATCCCTATTATTCAACACATGAATAATTTCCGAGCTATAAAACAGATATAAACATTTTGAAATAACACTACAAAATCGTTGGAATGACCCTAACACAAT
The DNA here is from genome assembly GCF_014356525.2 of Nilaparvata lugens. Lineage (NCBI taxonomy): Eukaryota > Metazoa > Arthropoda > Insecta > Hemiptera > Delphacidae > Nilaparvata > Nilaparvata lugens. Next base: position 21,056,947 of record NC_052513.1, on the reverse strand, counting down.
ACGTCACTATCATTAATTTAATCTTTCTGTATGTTCAAACCTTGAAGCTCTTCGCAGAATATATAAACTATTCCCGATGAATAAAACAGATTAAAATTTTACATCCATGTGATAGAATCATTCAAATCTATTTAAAATTTAATTTTTTCATGAATTATATTACTTTTAAGTTGTAATATCAGACTCTTGAATTGAATAACGACCATTGAGTTTCATATTAAATATTATTCTTCTCAATAAATTTATCAAAATTGTTGAATCTTGTTTTTATTTTTGGAATCATCTATGAACTCACCTATTCAGATTGCAGAGAGACCAGATAGAATTTCACCGAAGTATATATGACGGCTTCGCGAACTTTAGTTAAGCGGCCAATGAAGACGGGAGAGCCGAAGTGCGAGAATACAGCCGAGAGCTAAGCGCGATACTGTGAAGCTCACCGGGAGCCCACAATGTGGATCTCTCACTTCGTGTGAATCACGAACTTAGACGAACTTGATTCGGTGGCTATCGTCCTGTTTTTCCGGGGTATTGAGGGGTGAGGGGAAACCACCCTTATCCACCCAATAATGTGACGTCACATGTTATAGCAAATGTTAAATGGGTGCTGTTTCCACTAATTGACAATATCGATTGAGTGACTTTCTGCAACTCCTTCTAATCCGATCATCAAAACTTTCTATTTCTATCTTCTGAATACTTTATTATTGTTTTGAAGATTATCATTCAGATCCAGGAAAACATAACAAAATTGGGCTATATCTTTTGTTCTCTCGGGATCACAATGTGATACGTAACTTTAGGCTGCGAACAAAGTGATAAATTATTTTAGAAAATGTTTATTTCAATTCAGTTGACAATTTTTCGATGAATTCAAGAGAAGAACAGGTTTGGGCTATGCCAGTTGTTCTCTTGTCAACACCATTATTATGATTCTCAATTAAGTTCTCCATCAAAAGCAATATAATGTATGAAGTAAGCAGGCATGATGTAAACAATGGACTGTATTGAGCAATGATAATGTTGTCTTAATTATCATATAAATGAACAACAAGTAATGTATTAATATGAATGTAATTTTTTCTGTGAGTTTCCAATCAACGTCAATGAAGGCCAGCTCATTGACGAGAGAAGTAAGGTCTAAGATTCAAGTCGACGGTTTTGCATTTCTCTTTATGTTATATGTTCCGCATTTACAGCGAAATGCAGCAATAGATTTTCATAAAATTTGACGGATATGTTCCTTTTTGAATAAATTCGCGTCGAAGATTACGTAAGTTTTTTAGTAATTTTGCATTTCAAGGATAATACAAAAAGAAAATGAGTCTCCTTCGAACGCCAATATTACCGTAAAAATCAGACTTTAGAATTAATTATTCATCATAAGTCAGCTGTCAAATGGATTATTAATTGCATGTAATGACGCATGCAATTAATATCTCAATGTAACTTGGTAAAAAATCAGCTGTCGTGTAGACTATTAATTGCAAACTATGGGGCATGCAATTGATAACTCGAAGTAGCATATTATTTTCTCCCAACTTTTCTCTGCTTTCAACTCGGTAAGCTTTTGACGATAGTAACAAGGAATTAGTTACGATACAACAGCCATTAGTCGTTTACACACCGATATGCCGTCAAGCACTGCCGTTAATGATTTGGAGATTATTCAAAATAAGTTATTGAGGTATCTTCATTTCAAAAAGTATAATAGATTTTGTCCAATTGCTTTCTCCATTGAAACTTCGAGGTCAACATTCAAAGTTCAAAAATTGAAAACCAGAAGATCCATTAAAGCATTAATGTTATTATATTAGATTCTGAATAATAATATATTCATGCCAGATTTCATCAATTTGTAAAATTCAATGTTCCATGCAATGGACCAAGACTGAATATGCTATTAAAAATACCGTTTGTCAGAACCGCTCACCATTTCGATTCCTACCTAAATAGAACAATAGACTAAACACATTCCTTGACCATTTCTATGACCGCTACAATACATTCAAAAAATCTTGTGAAAAATTATGCTGCTCAATTGATGATTAAATTATTATTTTTCAGCTCTACTAACTCTTTATTTTTTCAATTGTTTGTATATACATATTTTGTATACACATATGTGTATATACATATTTTTTTATATACATATTTTGTATATACTTATTTTTCATACCCTCTTTTATACCCCTTCACTAACTTTCCTGAATCTAACTCAAATATCGTTCTCTTCTAATCTTATTAGCTATACTGAATCGTTTTGAATATTTAATGAAGTACGATATTATTTTCTTTTGTTTTCCTTTTTAATTGTAAAGTTATATATAACTTTACACCGACACCGACACGTCAGGACAGGACATAATTCACTGATGGACAGTATTAGAGGAGGCAGTGGTTTTCAACTGCGCGAGGTCTACTGCTAACAAAACTACTAGTATATTATGTTATCATTTCACATTATCATCAAGTTAGTGAAAGAAACAGAATACATGATAATTTTATAGCTGTTGCTTTTCAAGCTTTTGGACCAGGCTACCTTCTCGTAAAAAGTGCTGGTGATCCTTTTGTTCACCTTTCAACTGAAACCTATATTAGCTCCACATGTGAGTATGTAATAATGGTTTGTTTAGGTGATAACAGGTGTTCGATTGTCTTAGTAAATCGTTAACTACTAGCTTTTGTTTTTAGCAGAATGTATGGATCAATACCTTCACTGGAATGGTTTAGCGTCGGTTAAATCAGAATGAAAATATGTAGGAATGATTTATGAAAGCTGGTATAATTCCTGCAAAAGGCACACTGAGCTGAGAGAGCTTCATGAGAGAGAAAGAGGAGACAGAGTAGAGTCGACTGGAGAGTAGAGTGGGATTTTACGCTTTTGTTCTGTGCTTTCTGTAAAAAGGATGGATTACAGCCAAATTCTCCTATATTCCCCAGTTCCCGGGTCTAGGCCACAAATCTTCCTCGAATCAAACCTCTCGCCGGAAATAGGTTATTGGCTTGATTCATTGTCAACCGAAAAATAGAACTGGCGAAGATCATTAAGAAAATCGATCGAACTAATCACTTGGATGATCTATTCAGTTGTCAACCCACAAAAACCATGGATAGAATGGTGGAAAAGGCCAGATTACTATAGCATTAGCACCCAACAACAAACATTTTTTGAACATTTTTGAGCCAAGAATCCTAAGTCCCCATTATATCAAATTGCTGATAAAAATATATGCCTCACAATTATTATAATATCATCCCTGTATTTATTCTCTATCACAATCATCATTTATGTTTCGTTTGTTTTCTAATATAAGATAGTATGAATGAAGTTCTGGAGAGTATTTGGAGTATACTATAATTGAATTGACAATCACAGATAAAAAAATAAGATAATTTTATAGGGCTGGTTTCCAAGCTTGAGATTCAGCTAAGTTCTAGACTTTAACTGGCTTTTAACTCTGGAGTCAGAAAATTGGCTTTCCGAGTCAGAGCGTTAACGTAGTCGAGGACTCAAATAGACCCTGGAGTTAATAGATCACGTTAGACCCTGAGTTTATAATTTTGCTTTATGAGTAAAGGGCTTAGAAGTCCAGGATTTGAATTAGATTCTCGCCTCTCCCCGAGTCAAGCATTTATCTAAAATCGTTTAGTCCAGAACTTTAAAACAGCGTGATTTTAAACCCTCGACTGAGGTAGGTTTTAAAATTAAGTTCTGGACTTAAACTTAGCAAACATATCTCAGTTATTGTTTAGGAGTAGATGAATAGCCAAATAAATGTCTTGGAATATGTAAATAATTTAGATTAGTACATTTAAATTTATCATTTATAGTTTACAAGTCTATATCTCAAATCAGAATTATGTGTAAAAAACTAACCTTATTTTACGACTGTGACATAACCTAAAAATTTTCAAGAAATAATAATACAAGGATTGACTCAGAATTTTATCTTCCAATGTCGATGTTATTAATCGATTTCATATTCAATATATTATCAATAATTATAATAATATAACAATTAATAAATCATTATACCAGTTTTTTTTTCAAAACAAATACGTTTTCCAACTCAATAGCCTACTAAATTTTTTATTCCAAAACACTGGCAAGGATCAATGATCAATAATAACATAAATGTAGAATGAAATGTTCATTCATTCATATTTCAAAAGGTTAGGTTTTGCTTCGAATAGGCCTACAAATAAATCGAGACGTACTTTCACAAAATAATTATTGTTACAAAATGGTTTGGAGAGCATGCTCATTTGAATAAGCCTGCTTCAATCAGCTGTCACCCATTGCCAAAATAACAACAATATAATATTGTGAATTTCTCTCATGTTTACTGCGTTAAAATCCTTGACTCAAATAAGTCGAGAACTTAATAGACCCCGGAGTTTAGGAGATAAACCCGTGACTCAGAGAGTCAATTTAGACCCAAGTGCTTATTTTAGTCCTGAACTCTGTAAGTCCAGAACTTATAGAACCCGAGCTCGGAAGCCGGCCCATGAAGATAGCTAAGCTTCTATCGAGGGAAGTTTTGGTCTGAAATATTTTGGATTCAATCTGATTTCGAATAATTTCTTTGAGTTATTGAGTGCTGGGTTCAATCTACATCAGGAGAAAACAAACCTCAAAACAAGCAAGCAAGATATTTGAATTTGGAAAAGCAGACTAAAGTAAATATAGAGGAGATGCTAATTCTATGGAAAATAGAAATTAAAAGTGCTCAAATGCCTGAATAATTCAAATTGATGGCTGTTCTATTCCCAGTATCGAAGAACTTCAAGAAGTATCAGCTCAGATGTAGTAAGTAGCTCAGAGAAAGAAACCTAAAATTCAATCTCTGACATTGCTGATACATTTTCAACTTTGGACGAACTGATACATTGATCTAGTTGCCAACTGGAAATCTCTCATGACTTATCCATGCATTCCATGTTGTTCAACTGAAATTTATTGAATTTCCAATATCATGGAATTTGGGTAAAATGTTCAGTCTCAAAAGAAAAGTTAGCTGTTCACAAAAAACTTGAACAATGCATCGCCGACTGAATATACGGTGAGATGATTTTGACACATGTGATGACTGATTCATGAAAGTATTCATGTAATCATACATTCATGAAGTCACCTCCACATCAATCGACGTTATCCAGGCCTAAGAAATATTTAGAACTCCCCTACAAAACTTCATCATATTTTGGATGACACGCTCTTGTGTTAATATTTGGTTTTTCGAAATAGAGTTCCACAAAATTGAGCTCATTTCTTCATGCTCCCTCAACATCTATTCCATCATATTCTCGGTGATGTATGACCTGGAAGTTGGCCAAGGATGTGGAGAGTCACAAAATTCATTTTCAAAAAACGGAAGAAGACCATGATTAGGAGATGCCAAATAAGCAAGTACAGCTTAAACATACAAACCTACGAGTTTGTCCTAGACATGATGAAGTGTAGCCCAGTCATATTCACATTTCGTCATGAACTGGAAGTACAATTAATCCAATTTGACAGTGTATGAAGGCAGTGTGAACAAACCTGTTTCTGCCATGCTATTTGTGTACTGCACGGTTCAATCGCCATACCAACTGAGACACCACATTGCAACCACTACAACTACGAGGAAAATTTTAAATCTTGAATATAATAGCACTGAAAATAATTTATTGAAAAATATCTTTATTCTGAAAACACAAACTTACTCAACATTAAACACTTTCTACAAGACTGCGCTTTTGTTTTGAAATTAACACATCTTGAGCAGTAATGATGGAACTGTAGTCCTGTAAGCTGAATCATGAAGTGTAAATGATCGAAATCAGTGTTTTCCCATATTATGGAAAAGTTCCACAATATCAATATTCAACAAATAATATTATAATCTAAAAATCTTATTCCCATTCCCACCTCATTTTCAATTGATGTATTCCTATTGTACCTACCTATTGATAACGCATCCATTTCATGGAAATTACACAACAGACTTCAGTATAAAATGATGCCCTCTTGTTCTGATTTCTCAAGTCTGCTGAAGGAGTTCAAATCTGGATTAAGTACTGTCATCACTCCGAACTCAATTATTAGTTTCACCATTCCCAACCTCATCAAAATGTGTCCATCGATAACCCTCATGACAACCAAAAACTTAAAAACAAAAATTAATTTGGCCAAGCGCGTTTCAGAATCCGGCCGGCCTCCGTTGGCAGCCTGCCCAGCTTGTGCGGTCTCGTTTCGTAAACGGACAGCATCTATCGAAACCAAGGGTGGCCTCCAAAATAAATGAAAACTATTGTGGGATTTGAACTCGGGGAAGAGAAAGTGACTGCTGAAAAAAACTGAAGCCGAAAATAAGAAACGGAAAATATTCGCCGAGTCTGCAAGGATAATGAGATAGATACAAAGAGTTCCCCGGTTCCATTCATTTTGAAGTTTGCTTTCATCTGGGTTAATGTTGTGTCTATGATAACTACCACTGTTTGCTGTGACTGGCGGAATAATTTTCTTTGGACTTTCGCTACAACCAAGGAAAATATCTACAGAAATACGACTATTGACTCCACACAATTTGAGGCTGAGTCTTTGTCCGCCTTTCTATCCTACAGGCGGGCAGCTTTTTTGCTTTTTTCTCCAGCGATGCGCCGCCAATACAATTGTGAAAACATTGAAGATTGGATGAAAGGGAACTGAATCGACGATTTATTGCCTTTTGTGGGAGACTGCGGTGTTTTTGCTCCGAATCCCGACTCACACAAGGTTTCTGACTCCACAGATGCTGAGGGTGATCGGATCAATTCTGAAGGGATTTTTGGAGGAATTCCATCCACAATTACAAGCGTTTGAGAGCTGTTTGAACGCTGCCAATACAGACATTATGACGGTGACTTCGTTGAATTTTCCCAGTGGTCAGTGAACAATTGTCTTAAACTTTTGATTGGAGAGGAATAACTTCAATAACTACCTTCATCTTATGTGTAAGTGAATGTTCAAAATAAAGGAAGCAACTGGTTCCCGACCACTCTTAGCTTTTACAGAGCTTTCTTAGATTCAGATTCCTGCAATTTACATCTTATTTGAATTAATAGTATCTCAATACGAATAGAATACTCTATTGATACACCTTGAACTAATTCTGTCATGAACACTGTTATTTGTAATGTAGAGCTCACTCAATCAAGAAAATATGCTATATTCTTATGTGCCTGATCATTCATCAGGGAATGAATTGTTCAAATCGAATATTTGTATGACTAGAAATTTTTCATCTGCTCATGATATAATCACTCAACATCAAGGACTTTAGAACCTTTTCTTAATCATCAGTAAGCCTATACTATCCATAATTTCTTCTCGTTTCCCATTTACCTCATTTCAGCCTATTCCCTCCATTTCAATTCTTCCAAACAGTTTATTAAGAGTCTTGAATATAATGATCGAATAGAAATAATGAATAGCATACAATAAAATAATACAATGACAAATGACTGAGAAATATAAAGCAGGTCAGAATGAGGAGGCTGGAGAAGAATGTTCGAAGGGAAGAGAAGATTGAGTAGGTTGTGGAGGGTGGAGATGGGAAACGGAGTGGCAAGAAGAAAAAAAGTGTATCACAGAAAAGAGAGGCCTGAAAGAGAAACATGACATTAATTTGCATTTACGATGTATGGTAGGCAAAGCAATTCACAAAATTTCTCAAATTATAAATCAGACCAAAAGTTGGAAAAGCATTATTCTTCCTGCCATTTTCGCCCTATTTTCAACACTCAAAACTTCTACCATAAGCCGTCGTTGGCCCAAATTTTCCAACAGTAGTCCAAACAAAAATCAAGAGCCAATAACACAAGCACTAACGAAATAGGTTGTGTTCTGTTACTCCAATAAATTGAAAATCCAATAACCTTTCCCTGCCAAACCATCGATTAAACAATAATAGAGGCAAAGTGGACTCCTCGGTCCTCATATTTGGGTTACGGCTGGCAACATCCCAATAACTGGTACTATTAGGCCTATATCCAAGAGCTCTCCCTAGAAGGTCATGTTTGTTGGGAATGGAAGTGGTAGTATAGAGTAAACGAGCTGTACCGAGCTGATAACATAACCTTGTTTCAGTAGATTCCTGGCTCAATCTGTAATGCATTGAGGAAAACACTTCAACACTTGAGTAGGCTACTGAAGGGTAGAAACGGTTCTCAATTGTTATTTCCGAACTGGAATTCTATTTGAAACCCAATAAGGCTCTTCAAACTCCAGATATTAAACTCAATTGAGAATTGCAATCTATTTGGGCAAGATGTGCAATTTACAACTCCAATTTGCAGTTAAAAATTTTGTGCTTCCCCTTTGATAGATTTGAATTCGAGTTGGAATTTTCAGGAAATTCTTTCCTCTTCTCAGTTATGAAACTAGGCCTACTTTGTTGTGCGTATTTCCACGATTATAGGGCTGAACTCTAAAATCAACACATTTCTTAGAAGTGACAGGGAAAAGTAGGGTAATACGGAAAACAAAATAAAGGGAGAGGGAGACATGCTAATAAGCTGATGTATGAAGATTGTGAGTCCTATGTCACTGAAGATTGTGGGAGTGAGACTCAAGGACATAATATAGAGCGAAGAAGAGATCATGTAACATGAAATATGAGAATAGAGAGGAGGTAAGGAAAATATGTAAAAAACTATACGGTTTAAAGGTGAGAACGATTATGAGAGGGAGTAGCACGTGAAAGAAAGTTTTTAAAATAAAACTGAAGAGGGAAGAAATTTTGATTGGAAGTGAAAAATATGCATATTTGAGAGGAATTTATTCTTCCTCAGAAGGAAATAGCAGTAAATTGGGAGAATGAGATATTAGAAAGGAGAAGATGTAGGAGAATGAGTTGAGGAGACAAGTGGATTGGGGAAATTGAGGGTTTGAGGCGGTAGGAAACAAATTATGACAGAGAGGCTTGTAGGCCTACATAGTAGGAAGCAATCAAATTAAATTCATGGGAAACACACGAGGAGTAATCAACTTCAAGGTAGGGTGGAATTCTATTCATTTTTTTAATATTTTTTCAAGAAAATATCTTTGTCTTTCCCAAGAATTACAAAATTAATAAGAATTCAAATTGTTTTCTGCTGCCTGTAGAGAGAATAAAGGAAAAAAATAGATAACAGATTGAACGAAATATTACATCAATTCCATCACATTCCATTTGTAATTACAATATTCAATCTCTCTTTATTAACAGCCGCAATGTAATTTCCTCATACCATTTCAGAAGTTTTCTCAATCACCAATAACAGTTGCCGTTTATGTCAAGTCAATTTTCCAATACAGACGAATGGCTATTTCAGTGACTGTTGACAAGCATAGGCAACAGACGATACTGTAGCTAATATCTATGAAATCTTATACAATGTGACTCCATTACTGAAATTGAATTGTTTATGATTTTCTGGTCAATAATATTATTCTTCACGATGTAGAATAATGTAACATGCCAATAAGATTGATGTTACATGTCAATTATTCTGTTATTTGATATCATCATTACCTAGTTATCCTCTATGATCGTTAACTGATATTCATTACTCACATTCAAGTTCAATACTGAACCTTTATAACATAATTTTTTCTCATTTTCTGTCCAATGGCAGTAGCCGTTAAATATGTTCAAACCACCTAAAAGTGAAGAACACCAATCATTCATAAACATCTATTGACCGAGCGAAGTGAGGTCTAAGATTCAAGTCGACGGTTTGGCATTGTTTAAATGTTTAAATGTTTGAATGTTTAAATTGTGCCGAGAACTATTTTTAATTCAGGCCTTTTCCCAAGTTATAATAGTAAATTTAATACGCAATAGACTAGAGCCATTATTGTGAGTTAGCGAAATAAATTATTTTCTCTCTCTCTATTATGAACGGCCTTGACTTCGAGTTTCCCATGATAGATATTTAAAAATTGTGGCTCCGAGTCGTCGAGGAATGTAGATTATGGAATTATCTCTGAAACTTAGCCTTCCTGTCGCGACATAGAGTGCGATAAGTTGGAAATAGCAAGCATTGAAATTATAACAAACTACCGATTTTGCAGTTACTATTTGGTCCAAAGGCTCTAGAAGCCACGCGACGATTGGTCAAATTGATTCCCTTCGTCCAATAGAAGACCTGTTTCTAAATACAGTAGTGGGGGGATTCCCCAGTCGAGAGACCAGATTACGTTTCGGAGGACACTTTGCTAGGAGCACTACGAGAGCAAAGATGTAGTCATTATGTTTCGCCCTTTTTGGGCAGGTTTATAAGTTTATAGCATTAGTTAATGTAGGAGCTAGTTTTATTTTGAATAAAGTTTAAATTTTCTAGTAGTGCCATGTCCTGAAAAGTTTAATTGTGTTTCTTCATCATGTACGAATAATTGTTTCTTCAAATAACCGCTAAGGTACGTAAAATAAGGTTAAAATATAATTTAGGGAATTTAATTGATTGAAACTTCCATAAGAGTATTGTATTAACAAAGTCTGTTATTTTTCAAGTTAATAATATTGATTGAGAATAATCCTTTTGATTTTATCAGTGATGGAAGATACTTATAATTTTTTTCTAAAGAAGTATAGAAAGTTTTCAGTTACGTTACATTTCAGTTATTGTTTCTGGAGATATATTATCGTAGAGTATTGCTGAAAGTCAGGAAGGTAGCCTTTAAATTGGAATGAAATTTTTAAGATTATGTTCATATTGAGTTTATGACATTTTATAATTTATATTTTTCATACTCTGTTTTCTTATGTCATTAAGGCTTTCGAATGATTTAGTAAATTTTTCATGATAGAAATCTTAATAGATGAAGAAGAAAGTTTTTCTTTTCCATGAAATTAATATCAATGAATGTTCAAATTTTAATACAATTTAAATTATTTTCTATGTGTCTACTAATTTTATTTAATTAAAGGTAAAAACTATCTACAAGATGAATCTTATAAGGCAAACATTATTTTTACCTTAAAGTGGAATTTTCAATATTTTTTTCTTTTATTGTGTTATAAAGTGTCTTGTTTTGTTTTGTGATAAATTCATAATTCTAGTTGATACTCGTTTTTGGACTTGTATTTGTAGGTAAATCAAATCATAAACTCTGGAATGTTCATTTTTAATTAAGGTTCTGAGCAGTTTTGGGCGAATGCCCGTTGTTTACACTTGGATTGCGTCCTATAGTTCATGAATAATAAATAAAATAAATGTTGGCTAGCGCACAAGTTTCCAACAATACTAGCCGAGCTACTATATGAAAAATTATATTTGATTTCGCAAACCAAACGAAAAATATCATTTAAGTTAGCATCATTTCAATCTGAATTATTCCTTTTCTAAGAGTATTATATCAATTTATATAAAAGTTAACATCATAATTAATGAAGTATTCATTTTCTAAAAACATTATATTAATTTATTACGGGTTTTTTCATAAATGTTGCATTGTATATTAATGACACTCTGGCAAGTAAATTCGTTTTAATTCAATCTTAAATTTTGAGAATGAAATCAGAACGTCAAGATAAAATCTAAATTTAATAACAGAATAAACTCCTGTTTTAGCTTTTGATGAATTGTAGGAAGAGTTAGAAATTAATGCTGTAATACATTTATTTACAGCGGTTCATGTCTGTCCCCAAACCAACTTCATGTACCACCCCTTTGGTTCCGCAACTTTATGTAACACCGCTTCAAGACACCCGTTCAGACGACAGGTCTAGGGACGTAAGAGGACTTCGCCGTCAAGCCAAATTCAACCGGTAAAAGTTCACCACCAAAAACAAGGTACTGTAACCCCGACGATAAAGCAACGTACAGACCAACGAAAGTGCAGTGTAGTGAAACAAAGGTTCATTCGAGAATGTCAATCAAAAGTGGGGATTCAAAATTATTATGAAATGGGTTACTATCGACGAAATTTGGGTCAACGGGCTTTTCTTTCTTGAGTAATTTCATGTTGAAATCAATTGGTTATTTTATGACTGATATTGTTTGGTTTTGTGACGTATTGCTTTTAAAAGGGTCAGGCACAGAACTGCGCCGACTCTGCTACAGAGCATTTTATATCTCTGAAATTCAAATTTAAAAAACAAATTCAAATTTTCTAACTCATTCTAATTAGTTAAGATTAATTTTTCTGAGTCGATACTTAATAATTCATTCTGTGAACGTGTTAACTGTCAATATTTTGGGTTTGGAGTTAAATGAATAATTTATTGTTACTACTCCAATTTTTCTGAAGTTTAAATAATTGTAGATGAAATAGGGAAGTTATTAAGTTCAGTAAATCCATTAAAATGAAAATCTTTTGAAGTGCTTAAAGATAAAGTTAGGTATCATTGAAGCTTAAGTTGAAAGTATTCTAAAACTTCTTATTGAAATTGATTATTGACAAATTAAAGGTTTAACGGTAGAATAAAAATTAGTAAAAGAAACTAGCATAGGTGAAAAACAACTGATTCTAAGTGCTGAATGAATTTTTTGCATTCTGTAATTCCGTGAATGATGATAGAAATTATTGTGATGTCAGCGTACGTAGTCTGGTCTCACGCATCGGGTACTTGAGTATCATCATAGTATAGTAGTAGTGAAAGTGAATATTGAGATTTTAAAGGTCAACCCAAGTAAATTAGGAAAATTCGGAAATTATTATTATATTATTATTAATAAATACATTATTATTATTATGTTTGGGGAAAATAGGGAATTTTTTTGAAAAGCTTAGGTAAATGTTTAAATGTTTAAATGTTTAAATGTTAAATGTTTAAATGTTTAAATGTTTAAATGTTAAATGTTTAAATGTTTAAATGTTTAAATGTTAAATGTTTAAATGTTTAAATGTTTAAATGTTTAAATGTTTAAATGTTTAAATGTTTAAATGTTTAAATTTTAAATGTTTAAATGTTTAAATGTTTAAATGTTTAAATGTTTAAATGTTTAAATGTTTAAATGTTTAAATGTTTAAATGTTTAAATGTTTAAATGTTTAATGTTTAATGTTTAAATGTTTAAATGTTTAAATGTTTAAATGTTTAAATGTTTAAATGTTTAAATGTTTAAATGTTTAAATGTTTAAATGTTTAAATGTTTAAATGTTAAATGTTTAAATGTTTAAATGTTTAAATGTTTAAATGTTTAAATGTTTAAATGTTTATGTTTAAATGTTTAAATGTTTAATGTTTAAATGTTTAAATGTTTAAATGTTTAAATGTTAAATGTTTAAATGTTTAAATGTTTAAATGTTTAAATGTTTAATGTTTAATGTTTAAATGTTTAAATGTTTCAATGTTTCAATGTTTCAATGTTTAAATGTTTAAATGTTTAAATGTTTAAATGTTTAAATGTTTATATGTTGCGCATTTACGGCGAAACGCGGTAATAGATTTTTATGAAATTTAACAGGTATGTTCCTTTTTTAATATTGCGCGTCGACGTATATACAAGGATTTTGGAAATTTTGCATTTCAAGGATAATATAAAAGAAAAAAGGAGCCTCCTTCATACGCCAATATTAGAGTAAAAAATCAGACTATAGAATTATTCATCATAAATCAGCTGACAAGTGATTACACAGATGTATGGAGAAGCCAGTCTATTGTTGTATTCCTATAAGGTCTATAGTTTCAATCAGGTACTTGAGGATGAGAATACCGTGTGAGGTCTCCTCACAGAACTACTAGTCAATAACCACAATTCTTCATCATCCCATACAGAAATGGTTTCACATTATTTATTACACATCGATACTATTATCTACTCTTTGTTACTGGTTAGAAACTCAATTCAAACTGTTCAACTCATCAATTCCATGATTCCAATAAAAATGAATATAACACTAGAACAATCTTCCGTTAACTGTTCAGTGTGTTACAGATTTTAGCAGTAATTTGTTGTGAATGACAGAGCAAATCCTCTCCAATTTCTTGAGAGACGCTAGTATCCGCATTGTGGCACACATCAAGCAATATAGGGAATTGACCGACAATCTCAGTAATGGCTGGCCGCTGGCAGCCGAGAAATAACTCGGGCCTGATTTAATTCGCCGTATTTTATCGGGCTCCAGTTAGCAGACTTCAAATGCAATCGGAAGCGCCCTTAATTGGTAGCTGTGAAGGGGATATTGTGGATGGGCAAGTGAGGGGTGGAAGGGAACGGATTTATGGGCTGGCCAAGCTCACGTGATGGACGTCTGTACTGCTACGGTGAGCAACTCTCAGCTTTGTCTGAATGCGATATATTTTTCTAAGCTCGAAACCGATCAGGGAATTGCTGCACTGTGCTTCTTCAGCGCCGCTTCAATCCAATTCCCCGGATTCTGAACAGCGATTGGGGAGAATTCTATGTTTCAAACAATCAAACTAATATTTGTCGATTTAACGTCAAGTGTTTTCTTACATTTTTTCTGAAGCTTTTAGAGCTGATAGGGAATTCATTTATGACCTAGTTCATTAAGAAATGCAACAGTGTCATTTACAAGAGTATGAATTATTTTGTATTGAAATTGGGGTACAGTTTCACAAATCTAGTTAAGTGAAGAGAAATTTTAATATTGAAAAATGAAAATCATTTTGGAAGGTATATATTTAGAAATGAGAAGTGTACAAAAGTGATTTTTTATTTTGTGAGTCAACAATACTTTTTAAGAAACAAAGAAATCATTGCAAATCATTTTTAAACTTTTTGAAAAATGATTCTATACAATGACCTATAGCCTAATTAATTGAAGTTATAATAATATGGATATTCCATTTCGAATTTTCAGGAAATGGAATTTTATTGTCACTGCATCTTACGTACAAAGAGCTCCCACTTCAATCCAGTAATCAAAATTTCTGCCTCAGAGTAGATTTAGAGTGGATTGTTTACATGTTTACGTTCTCTGATGAGGCTCACATGCTTTAGCAGGCAAGAGCTATCATATTACTCGCTCGAGGGTTTCAGTAATCATCATCATCAGCAGCAGCAACAGCAACAGCAACAGCAGCACATTCCGATGTCCGAAAATAGGTGCTCTACTAGACATGAGGATCATGCATGAAACTTCACGCTCCAGTATATCACTTGCTTGACATTCGCCAGATTTAATTAAAGCAACTCTGACAGCACAGTATATGGAATGAGTCCTCCGTCTTTCGGATGAAACCCAAATGTTTCAAGGTGTTCCCTGTTACAGCTTTACTTTTGAATGCCATAACATTAGTAACAGATGAAATAACAGTATTTATTTATTTATTCAACAGAAGTAACAGTAATACTTGTATTGAAAGTATTGTTTGAGAGAAAATATTTGATAGTGGAAGCTATACTGCATTTTTCTGGATAAGTCATATGTAACATCATGTATTATGCACAATATACCAATCATCATTATGCATTAGAATCGATAAATAATAGTAGTTATCAATAATAATGAAAGAATGATGTTGAGTATCACTCGATGTCCAAATTTATCATCATAGAGGTGTGAGAAATTATTCTATGTGTTACGAGATGAGTTACTGTACTTCACGTATCCTGGAATATCGAGATACTTGATTCATTATAACCATGATTGGAACAGCAAAATAAAGTAGTAACACCTCAACGATTCGCAATTGATTATTTTCTATCCCATTCTAATTATTATGCATCTGTGATAATTAATATTGTAGAAGGCTTTATTTTCCGTATTATTCTAGCTGGGTTGACTGTGAGGAAGCTTAGAACTTGCTTTGAATCGTCCATGTATTAGAAAACATCATACAGGACGATTCTCATTCCCACAGCAGATCCTGTACCACTTTTTGGCTTTAAAACCCAATACATCCGTTACATGCTCAGAAAAAATGGTTGGCTCCATCATATTTTTTCTGGTCCTGTTGTAGCTGTACGTTACCACAGGTGTCAATTTTTGAAGCGACATTTCAGTGAGATATATAACAGCTATAATTCCGGCTGCAATTGACTGTTTTACCGATCACTGCCGCTTTCATCGATGTTCCCCGCTTGATGAAGTGCGTCCCTCATCTCTTGAGACCGAAAACAATAGCTGATGAATGATCGGATACAGTTTTGCATACAGTTCAATGTTCATTGTCTGAGTAGTTTCACAAAATCAACAAAGAGTTTGACAACTGTATAGTGCTGCGATTTCACCTCGGGGACTGGACGAAATACTTTCGGGAGTTTGATATTCGAGTTTTGATTGGTGTGAAATTGAACTGAGGTTTGATGGAACGATGAAAACTTTCGAGGGATCAGAATGACTCTCGAATGTGTAAAATCCTATCATGGTTATTCTCCATAGTGCTTCATATTTTTTAATCAATTATTTTCCGTCTTACAAATGCTTCATTCTCTATAGAAATTACTCCACAGTACCGTAACAATATGAAAAAGTATCATCAAATTAATCATGTTTGATATTATGATGATCATTGAAAGTGTGTAATTCGACGTTCACATCAAGAATATTCTCACTATATTAATTCAGTGGCTCAAAACCCAATATTCAAATACTGCTTGTTATCCCAAAGTATTTTTAGCAGTCATATTGTACTGGCAACTAAATTATACAATATCATCAATGCTCATTACTCATCTTTCAGCAATGAACTTGAAGTCAGTATCAAGCCTTGATTTCCTCATGAATAGCATCAAATTGACGTTTGATCTGATTTTAGAGAGTCCTACATCAATTTTCTAAAACTTATTCAGGATTGAGTTATTCAGAATGATTGAAAACATTGAGACCGTTTTATATTTTTTCCAATCTCAATTGATTAGAAAAATTAAAGTTGAAATTGGAATGAATCATGACGAAAATGTGTCAAATTTTCCAGATTAGTGAATCTTATAACATTTTATTTCATCCTATTTCGAATTGACCGGAAATTACTGTGATGCAATCAATCACGATTCCAGGAATCGGTAAATCGGCCCATGTCCAATGATCAGTTAGACAACTCTCAAGCGCTGAAAACTGACATGGGGAAACTAACATTGGGAAACCTGAAACGTAAACGGCAGTTGGAAAAAACGGGATGAAACGATGAGATTCGCACACCATTTTGACAGTGCTCTACGTCAATGAGAAGATTCAATCACGTCATTCGGCTGAGTCGTAATGGGCAAAAACGTCGGAAGCCCACTCGACAAATGCCCATTCACGCTGGCTACCAGCGCAGCGCAGTGCAGTGCTCCAAAGCTCATTCGCACTCTCAAGCCTCAATCGCTGTCTCACACTTCTCTCACTTTTTTGTTCTCTCTCACACATAATTGTTCTATCTCTCCCAACTCAGGCCAACAACATTACTGATCCACATCTCTTTTAATTTCTGTTTGATAAATTCTCATTCTTCTATCATCCAAGATAGAAATTGATGCAATTTTCATGTACAAATATTCATAAATCAACGTTGCATGATATCAATTTTTATCTGCTCCTCTTCAATAACTTCATTGCCAAAGAATTGGATAGTTATTCAATTGTTATACATTCTATTGCATACTTTCTCCACATGGATATGGTGAAATAGTTCTCTAGTTGAAGCTTTATAGATTGACAGATAATCAGAATAACTTATAATATTTATAATACACCACAATTATTTATGATACACGCGTTTCTTCATTTTTTCCTAATTCAGCTTGAATCTTAATCAGTTTATAAGTCTTGATCCACCTATAAAGGTGCGTACAGATGTACGCGCTTCAAACACGCTCCAATCATGAACGTTACGCGAGATGTTACGCAAGGGTTCGTTAGGCTACTTTCACACGATAGGAGACGTGCAACTTGAACACTGAACAGTGTTCACGTTTTCTTGTCGAAGTACATTGAGTCAAATCGTGTCTTTCACATGGTGACTCCTATCCAGGAACCTCGTTTTGTCACGTCTTTTCCCCTCGAGGCAAGCAGAGGCAAGATCTAACAACTACGCCGACGTTTGCTCAAAGTATGACTCATCACTTTTTCTCAAAGTCTAACTTCCTTAAAAATATAGATAGAAGATTTCTGATTTCGGATTTGGATTCAGCGACCCCAAATTCAAAAGCATAAGTCCCGTTTTCGAAAATATCCAAAAACAAGGAAGTTATGGCTGTTTTTAATAAAGCTTTCTATTATCATATAATTATACGGTAAAAACGAACAGGTACTGTACTATTCAGTACGTAAGTACTGTAGCTATTATAATACAACTTACACTGTATTCGTGTAGGAAATTTAGTAGGATATTTATCTTGATTTCTGAAAATACCCCAAAATAAGGGAGTAAGATAACTTTGAAAAACCAAAGTTTTCCTGCCGATTGAAGAAACATTAAAAATTACATATTATATCTTAGACTAAAAACGTGTAACAAATATCAGATCACTATTCAAGCTATCAAGCTTTTCATAAATTTATTTGTCTCCTCATGGCAGAAGGTTTGCGCCCAACGTTTTCACTTAAACATTTCTGTGATTAAATTGTGATAGAGCACATTATCGTATTGATCTTCTAAATCCACTTAAATGTACATCGATTTTCGTAAAATTGATTTTTTACCGTTCCTATGAATTCTAAGAATTCTATGAATTCTTTATACAGGTTCAGCACAACTTCTTAAATAACATTATGTCTGCTTCAACAGAATTCATAAGGACGACAAAACATTGAACAACAAAAAAACGCTTTCTGAGTAACTGGCTTTAACAAAGCATGGCTTCATGAAATACAGTACGATAATTTAGAATAGTTGGTACAATGGTTATGCTTTTCGCATTATGGCAGCACTGTGCTTGCTCACTCACTTCTCCAGTTGACACTTGTTGACTTGTCAGTTGTTTACTTGACTTGACTTTGACACCTGTCATTACGTGATGTCTGAGTTTGATGTGGAGCTGTTGATTACTGCAGTTTGCAACCGACCTGCTCTTTGGGATAAAAGTCTTGACATCTACAAGGACCGGAATGAAGTCGCCAAAAGTTGGATGGAAGTTAAAAAGAAATAGTCAATAATTGCTGGGAATTTAAAGTGATATTCAACGATTTGAACCTGATAAATTGGATTGTTGAATGACAACTGAAATTTAGTGAATTTTACTGTACAACATTCCTTTTCCTCCTATTTTATTGGGTGATGAGTGGAGATGATTTATGATTTCATATTTGGATTCATCTTTTCATAGTTCAATATTTTTTTGGAAAACTAGAACTTTTAAAAATTGAAAATGTTCATGTTTAAACTTCTCAGGTGTTCAAAAACTTCTTGAAATCTTTGCCTGTCCCTTTGTGAGGCAGGAGTATTATTATCTTAGTACGTTTACTATATAATCATATGATAATGGAAAGCTATATTAAAAACAGCTATAACTCCCTTGTTTTCGGGAATTTTTGAAAATGGGACTTACGCTTTAAAGAATTTGGGGTCACTGAATCCAAATCCGAAATCAGAAATCTTCTATCTATATTTTTAAGGAAGTTAGACTTTGAGAAAAAGTGATGAGTCATACTTTGAGCAAACGTCGGCGTAGTTGTTAGATCTGTCGGCTTATTTGTAAGATCCCAATGTGAAAGTACAGGAGAACTGCAAAATATGAAATATGATCTTCAGTAATATGATCATCCAGGAGCGAGGACTCTGCCGTGTGAAACTGGCCATTAGAGGTTCGCAAGATGATCGCGCGCTTCTCTTATTGTTGACTTCGCTACAACCCAACCTCACAAAAATGTGAAACGTTCAATCCAGCTGATTGGGTGACAAAACTAAGTAAAATATTCTGACCAGAGGTTTGCTGGGTAGCCTAACAATTCATTATGTTTATACAGGGTGATTCTTAATTATGGTGGAATAATTTACTACGTGATAGTAGAGGTAAAAATAAGAAAAAAAATGTTATAAACATATATCCATAAACGCTTCATTAGCGAGCTATACAGGGTGAAAGTTTTCGCCCGGAATTCAATTCCTCTGGTGAAATACAACGATGCTGAATTTTTTGAGGACTAGTTTTTGGAAAACTTACTACTACTGCTGGATTCATATGGAAAAATATCTGAAAAATTGAATAAAACTAGTCTGGAGGCTTTAGTGTGAGTAGTTTTTGAGGAAAAAGTTGAAATATGCAAAAATTCTAAGTAGGAAAACACAGACATTTTCGTTTGGTGCCCAATAACTTTCTTTAATGACCAGTAAACAAATGATTTTTCGCAGAAAAAATTGTGGAGAATTTAATTCTGGAAAGAATTATGTAAGCTGTGTAGACTAAATTTGATTAAAAGATGAATAAAATGTATTCTTATGTAGTACACCACAAAAATTTGCTGTTTTATGAGGAGAGAACTAATAACTCATAGGTTGTAGCTGATTGAAAATAAAATATTCGGTTTTTTATGAAAAGTTTTATTTTTATATGGAAGTAACATATCTAAATGACATTATTCTTATACCAAAAGACTAAAGATGATGTTCAAAGTGACCTCCGTTGTTCTGAATGCATATGTTCAGACGTCTTCTCATCGATTATCGGACCCGTTCAAATATTCCAGAAATCTGCTTTATCATTCCTATTCCGTTCAAAATCCATAATCGGAGTATTGTATACTAAGGTTTTCAAGTGTCCCCAAAGATAAAAATCCAAAAGATTAAAGTCTGGTGACCTAGCTGGCCATGGTACTGGCCCACCTCGGCCTATCCATTGATTTGAAAAGCTGTGATTCAGGTGTTCACGAACAGCAACACTGAAGTTGGCTGGAGCTCCATCATGCATAATCCAAATGTTTTGGCGCAACTGAAGAGGTACATCTTCAAATAAGATAAATAGCTCCTCTCTCAAAAAGTTTAAGTAGATTATGCCATTAAGCCTGGGAGGAAGCTCGAACAGAAGTAGATGATCTCCTATGATTCCTGCCCAAATGTTTACTGAAAACTGATGTTGTGGAGGATTAGGATTGATGGCATGAGGATTCTCATGTGCCCAAATATGTTGGTTGTGGACGTTAACGATAGCTGTTCTTGTAAAGTGTGCCTCGTCAGTAAATAAAACGATTGTTAAAAAGTTTGGGTTAACAAGTTTTTCTAAAAACCATCGGCAAATACCAGCACGGGGAATACAGTCTCGTGGCAATAGAGTATGAACTTTCTGGAGGTGGTATGGATGTAATTTTTGCTATTTTAGTATCCTCCAAATAATAGATTGATTGACATTGAACTGCACTGACAATTCTCTCGTGCTCTTCTCTGGATGTTCATAAATTTCATTAAGAACTTGTTCTTCTAACTCAACAGTCATAGTAGATCGGGGTCTGCCTGCATAAATGCAGGCTGATTCGGAGTATGAATAATGTCTAAAATTACCTGCCATTTTTTAAAAAGTTAACACTTATCACAAAAGCAAAGTGAAATGGTTACAAATAACTGGTTTATAGATTAAACAAAAACACAGCGCGGTTACAGTAGGCCTAACTTACAGTTTGTTGTCTTGTTCAACAGTGAGCTAAAATATTTCTGAAAATAATTCTCAGCTGATAATTTCTTTCAAATATTTGTTTTATTTAAAACAAAAAAATCAGCTGTTTTGAAGCAGCTGTTATTCAAATCTATGTTTTATTTGCAATCAGCTACAACCTATCAGTTATTAGGTTGTTCTCTCCTCATAAAACAGCAAATTTTTGTGAATGTACTGCATAAGAATACATTTTATTCAACTTTTAATCAAATTCAGTTTACACGGCTTACATAATTCTTTCCAGAATTAAATTCTCTACAATTTTTTCTGCGAAAAATTATTTGTTTATTGGTCATTAAAGAAAGTTATTGGGCATCAAACGAAAAAGTCTGTGTTTTCCTACTTAGAATTTTTGCATATTTCAACTTTTTCCTCAAAAACTACTCACACTACTGCTTCCAGACTAGTTTTATTCAATTTTTCAAATATTTTTCCATATGAATCCAGCATAAGTTTCTCAAAAACTAGTCCTCAAACAATTCAGCATCGGTGTATTTCACCAGAGGAACTGGATTCCGAGCGAAAACTTTCACTCTGTATAGCTCGCTAATGAACCGTTTATGGATATATGTTTATAAGATTTTTTTCTTATTTTTACCTCTACTATCACGTATTAAATTATTTTACCATAATAAAGAATCACTCTGTATAATAAATTGATGATGATTATTATATGTTTATTGCATTTATGTTGATGTTTTATTACAAAAAAGGTTATGTCTATCAATGTTTTGAAAGGTGAAAGGCTTGGTTGGGAGTTTGGCATCTTCTAAATTCTACTATGATGGTAGCAATTATTAAAAATGTTTTTATAATTTTACATTATTCAATTTTAATGATTTGATAATTAATTTCTATAATTTTATATGCTAATACAGAGATCGTAACTGATTCAACAAATACGTTAACCGTGCATGCGCAAGTATTGGTTGGTTCGCTTTATAGTGAGGTCCACGTTATAATGGCAGTGTTTGATTGGCAATGGTTTGCTATCCTTGTCCATCATTCAACAAAGCGGATAGCGCTATCTCCTTCTCGCTTTGTTCTGTTGCCAGATCGTGTTTCAACAATGTAGAATTAATAATTAATTATAAAATTAAAAATATAATTGATTATTTTGAATGAGAATAGTTAGTTAATAACATAAACAGTAAGAAACAGTTAATATTACATCAATAAACCTGTATCAGCTACCGTTCATAGAAGGCGTTGACAAGACAGAGGATCGGCACGTTGATCTCCTATCAATCTCAACTGCCATTATAACGTGGACCTCACTATAGGAACTTGGCAATCTCGAGCACTGTTACACGCTCTGTTCGCTATCCGCTCTTGCTCGACCTGCGATCATCTTGCGATCTGCTCGAGAAACGCTCGTTTGCGGAGCAGAGCGTAAGTCTGTGCGCACCTTGAGAAATAATTCCAATTTTATCTTTCTTGAGCCTTTCTTCCTATTTCATCATCGTAATTTAGCTCCGTCCTTTTCCTCGCCATCTTTCATATTCAATCTCTTTCCCTGCCACATCTGTTCTAAAATGAGTAATTTTTTGTCCATTAAATGAATTGAACGTTTCTCCTCGGTGCGTTGTGTTAAGGTAGAGCGAACAGCAACAACTAAAACTGCAACCACTTTTTATTCTCACAATTTCCACCCATTTAACATCAAAAACAATCCATCATCTGCCACTAAATCAGTAAAGTGTGAAAAGTGAAGCTATCCAGCACTCAAATCCGGATAATTTTCTGAGTCGAGAGAGCTCAATCACTCTTTCTTCACTCATCTCTACTTCTTCCTCTTGCACTATGGTAATCTTTCTCTCTTTTCCCCTTGCTTTCTGATGACTGCCGTTGACTGGCGTTGAAGATTAAAACAAAGTCACTTCCCCACCCAACTGCTTTCTCTAAAAAAGCTCATAAGAAAAATTGTATCTAATTCCAGGAGTAATCTTGGAAAACGTACCAGCCGGCGTTGAATGAGAAGTATAATTCCAAAGAGATTTAGGTTTTTCGTATTTTTGCGGTGTAAATCACGCGGAGGTTGAGCGAAAGCCTAAGGTGTTGTTGATGACAGCACAGATTGAAATCGAGGACCTGTGAACCGAGGTCGTGAAAGTAGATTGATATTTTTTCTCTAAAATCATTCAACAAAAATTATATTCACGAATTTCACGATCTTTTTCTCACATTACAAGTTAATGTTATGATATTGGGAATGTTCAATTTCGGTAGGGAGAGTCCGATAAAATAAAGAGTGAAGAGGAAAATGCAGAATTACTAGCGCCTTCAATCACACTCATAGGCAACTTGCAACACAATGATTTGATCTTAGTTGCGTTCATCCCTGAAAGAGTATCAACCTTCATCAGCAGGGTATTCAAGATGAAATAGGTTTGACTTGTAAAACGAGGAAGAATCCAATGAGTTTCATTGTTTTCTTCCAGACTCATTATTTTTGGATACAGTGCAGTAAACAGTACAGTAGGATTGAGTAAGAGTACTGTAAATAGTACAGTGATAAGTGAAAAGAGAACAATACAGTGACGGTAAAGTAGGTGATATTTCTTTGTGTATCTACTACTTTCTACAAAACCCGGGTGTAATTTAAGGCTTATTATGGAAGGATTCTCTCTATTTACCATCTTTTATTCACGTTGCAAGTGATTGCAGAATTATTTTTCGATAAACAATGAGGTATTCTCTAAAAATATGTATGGTGAACACTTGAACATTACTGATGTTTTTGAGATAATCAACTCTATCTCATAGGGTGTAATAGGTTTCAACAATTTTTTTTATGTATCGTTCATCCGATTTTACCTAATATATATTTTTTTATCTTTTTCTATCTAAGAGTTGACTTGATTTATTAATTTTATTGAGAACGTAAATATATATATTTTTTCATCTTATTTCTGATTCTATCCGATATTCTAAGACTCAATATCGATAAGGAAAGAGGCAGTGAGAGCTCACAAACTCAAAGAATAATGAATGATTCTAACCTTAATGAACCAGTTCACCACCCTCGAGCACAGAGTGATTCACTCGTACAAATTCATATGGTACACACTCCTCATTGAATTCGCTACTCAAACCGCAATAGAATTTGAATATCAATGCATACCCACACAATTTATGGAACTGACTCCTCTCATTTTTCCAATTTTCTGTCACAGACGAGAGTGACTGGTAGTGGTCTGGTGAGATTCAATTGGAATTGTCATCATTCATGATAAATAACACCAGTGCTTCTCATTCAACAAATACTGACAGAACAGAGTGAATATGATTATGGATATGGCTAGCCTTTGGTTGACGCAAACTTTCCCAAACTCAGTGCACGGTGCACATTAGTCATTTCAAAGCCATCGTACACTTCAACGGAGTGTTGACCATCTGCCAGTGGGGCGGTTCACACACACTGCACACCTATGAACACGTTTCTAGCACAGAATCTACTTTTTGTTAATGTCTGTCACTGTTTTATCTCGCCTCTTCTTTACTCACTTCCTATTTTCCTCTTGCTTCCTCTCTCTCCACATTCGCACTTCTCCAAGTCCACGTTTTTCCGTTGTCTCTCCTCTTCTAGAAGCACACTGACACCCCTCCAATTTCATGGAGTCACTCTACTGAAATTAAAGTTTCGGGCTGGGCCAGGTATGTTTCAGACTGGGACAAACGTTTGTTTGTTTTGCCAACTGTATGAAATGATTTCCACTCTGCTTTTCCACAAATTACTTGATTTCATAACACAAAGCTGTACCTGATCATACTACAATTTTATTGAAACGATTCTGGGTATTGAACTAAGTAATATGATTTTATAATTTATAGAGGTTGGAATTGTAATCGAGAATAGATTTAAAATGAAATGATATTCAGTTGATTTCAATTCAGTCATTTCTACGAATTCATCCGTTTTTGATAATGTGGTGGTTGTTTCAGATACAATATCCACCATATTGTTATTGTTAAAACTCAATTGGATTGGTTTGGATTAGAATTTATTCAACTCCACTTCAGATAAGCTAATTCAATATGAACAGCCGCTATAGAAAACACGTATGTTATCCAATTATTTCCAGATTCCATGTTTTGTCAGTATCACCAGCATTAACAACTTTGGATTAATAGGAATGATTGGATTTCCTGACTATGGTAATGTTTTCATGGTTTGCTAATTCATGGAAAATTTTAAATAACAACGCTTTTGAACTAATTAAATAAAGATTTAGATTTAGAATTAGATTTAAAGATTGCAGTGATTGAGAATTTTGGTTTGCTCATTGAATACAATAGTGTTGATACCGTAAATCGAGATGTGCAACTAATCAAATGTCTCATGACTCTGGCTTTTCACAAAAAAAATCAGTCAGGAACTGAGAAAAGCGGATGGAAAATCAAATGATTTATCAATTCATATTCATAATAATTACACATGTAAGATATAATTTAATTTGGTGGACCAATTGAGAACTTGGGGCTGGTAATCATCCATTATTATTCATAGCATCATATAAAACGTATATTTCGAAAAAAAATCAACGAACATGTCGGGCTCAACACTCAAAACCAATCAAATTTATCATAATAATCTCTAATGGAACACAAGTTCTGAAAGTCGAATTGATATTCCAACATTAAAAAACAATTATGTGAAATATTGGTTCATAATTGGTACATCATTGGTACATGAGACCCTCCGGAATGATACACTGATACAGAGTTCTGCAACGTTCTAAGAGCTTCATTGTGAGCGAGTATTGCGCATGTGCAGTTTTCCGTGATTGATAAGTGAGTGAGTGAGTAAGGGGAACATTGACCCTCTCACTCCTCGCAGTGACTATGGCCAGCCAGCATTTTCTGTCAGGTCATCAGTTACCGGTAACTATCGCTCAAAAAGCAAAGTATATTTGGTTGCTGCAGGGGCAAGCATCCATCGTACTTCATGTGAGGCAAAAACGCTAGATGAGGTTACTAGATGGAAAGAGGAAAGAGAGACGTAGAAGATTGATACTCATGGAAAAACTTGAATACCAGCTGGATTAAATTGAGCAAATAATACGCTGCATTCTTTTTTCTGGATCCCTATATCATCAAGAACTTTGCATGACAAAAATAATCTAGCGGAATTTAATAATTGCGTTCGCCCAGATGTAGTTTTAATCAACTAAATTTTAAAATTTACTCAATTTACGTGCATTCATTCACGCCTATTATTGATTCAATACTGTAAAAGCAAAGTGAAATGAATAAATATCACTATTTCAAACCCCTCATTCTATGAATGTTCATACATACTATGAAAATAATGAACTCCATTGCTAAGCAATAAAGGTCCTTGAAACTGTACGTTTCATCAATTCATCAACGTCGTCTAGAATCTTGAAAGAATCAATTGCAATCACGTAGCTCACTATAAAACATTGTTAAATCGGGGTGTGCTTGCAATATATTGTAGCTCTGACTCTGATTTCTTTTAGAAACAGTTTTGATACATAAGGAGTCCAGAACCATTTTTTTTCATGCAAAATTTCCTTGTGCTAAATACAGAATGGCCCAAAACCTCGTATTTACGGTTCATTTCTCAGTATTCAGCTATTTCCGCCAAATCCAGTCAACGGACAAAAGATTGATCTCGCTTTTTTATTAAATTGTTTTATCTCAAATGGAATGTAATCATGCGGGGCTCTTTATCTTCAATGAGTATTGAGTTACAATTTTTTTTAAATCTATATCGCAAGCACCAATGTATACAGTGACTGAACTATAAGGAAACACAAATATGTAGAGCGAGTGGCAAGTTGAGTAGCAGGACGAAAATGTAATAAAATTCAACAAGCGTAAAATATGGCCATCTAACGAAACCAAAGCAACGAAAATCAGTGGACGAATCTTTATTCAATGCAATGACTTAATCTTGAATTCGAGTAAAAGTATGGTTGAATCAATTCAATAGGGTTAACATGCAACTGATAAAAATATTTTAATTCGACTCTCGATCTTTAAAACCATTTTTATCATTCATTGCACTGTCACAGAGTTGACAGAGTTTTTATTAGGATACAACAACAAAATTAATCCCCAACATTCCAGAATCGGTCGGACACCTACAGTAGAACATTGAAGAACATTAATGAAGTCGACAAACAATCGCAGATTCGAGAACAATGTTGTAGAGGAAACATTGGGTTTTTCCAACATGCCTTTTGATACCTTCCCCTGATATGAGAAGCAAAGTGTCATAGAGACTTGGTCCAAATCCATTCTCTCATCCTCCGTATCATGCAGTTTGCCCTACGGACGTCAACCGACATACATAAGGCCTGATACTCGGAACAATGGCGACCGGCCTGCCTAAATGTGCCCGCTGAGTGCCGGGGCGGGCGGTCGTGCCATTGTTACACAAGGAAAGGGACACCGAGCTTGCCGGGACTTAATCAAGCCCCATCGGACTGGAGTCTGTTTCCTTTTTGTGATATGTTGACAGTAAATTGCTCCCGAGCCAACCCTGGATAATCTGTCGGACAGATTTCGCCGCGCTATCTGACCAGCGACCGGCAGTGTGATCTGCAACTTTCGAGCGCTGCGGAGTACTTAGGTTTTCGATAGTAGTGAGTGGAATAATCAGGACAGAATGTGGTGAACAGAGAGCGGGATGAATAAAGACAGAAGTTCAGAAGACTTGGGTGGGATGAAATACGAGTGGTGTAGCCTATATAGAAGGAGGAAGAAAAGGTGAGAGGAGAAAGGTTTTCAGAGTGGAAGAGTAAGAGAAAAAGATTATATTCGACTACTAAATCACAGATAATTCCACTCAAGGTACTAAAGTTTAATGAATTCAAGTGAAATTGGTAATTCTATTGGTCATTCTAACAGTTATCATTTCACATTATAATCAATATCCAATCAAATGAAGCTGAGAGATTAGAAACTATGGAAAATTTACAAAGTGGGAAGACAACTCGAGTAGAAGTAATTTGAAAGTGAGAAGAGATGAAGTGTAAAAAGTAAAATGGTCGATTAAAATAAGAAAAGGTAAAGAAGTAAGAGTGGAAGAGCAGGATTGAGTAGTTGAGGAATTTCAGGTACATAATCAATATTGGTGAAGATAGAAAGGAAAATACCGAATTGAACGGGAATAATGTCAGTGGAGGACAGGGTTGAATTTTAAATAAGGAGGGTAAGAAAAAATATGAAGTGGAGCAGAATGATTCATCAGAACTGTAAGATAGACAAAATAAAGAGGGGAAGTGAATAATTAAAATTGGAAAAAAATATCAATAAGATGACGTGGAAAATTGAATATTAAAAAGTGACATTTTACTGACAATAATCAAGAAAGAAAATACATGAGAGAGATGAAGTATAAACATTACCAGCTTGTGCTGACCTTAATGCATTCTATAAATATAACCTACTTTACAAATTCCGAATCAGGAGTTTTGTGGAAGTCTACAAAACTTCCACCTGGGGCGCTGATGTTGATTTTTTTTTAGCAGTTTTGCTGTTCCTATTTCGGTACTAGGAAACATACTCGACTGTAAAGAAAACATATGATTTCATTACAGTAGAGTATGCTGTAATGAGAATCATATGTTTATTCGTTCTGGAAACAGCTGTTCACGGGATTGATTTTTTGCATAGGAAACAGCTGAAATTGAATGACTGAAAAAAAATATAGTACTTGAACGAAAAATTCCTATTATTGATTGTAGGTGTAATTGGTAACTGAGTGAGCTATTTTTTCCATAAATCCATCTTGGCTTCTTTACTTCATTTATGACTGATAGACCTCTTTGATGCCATCATCTCAATCTTCTTCTAAAATTAATGAGAGATTGATGTAGCCAAGTAAGTCAATAATCTGGCTTAATAATCCTAAGCTCCCGAATCTGCAACCTAACCAGATCAAAATATCTTTCGAATCACTCCGGTTTATCCGTATACGTCCGTTTGATCTGTGCGTTTGTCATGAGCAATGTCAAACTGACGAAGAAATGTACCGTGAAAATTGAATGTAGGAAAAAATAGTTTCCAGAAACATAAGCCAAATCGTCACTTTATTGTTCAGGCCTCGACAACATTTGATATTCTATTCATGATGAATTTATCTCTCAATATGCAATCATTCCAATGGATGTATAACTTTTTAACTATTAAACGAAATTCATTTCAATCTGAGGCCTGTTCTCGATTGATTCATGTAGGCTGAGCCAGTTGTGCAAAAGCTGTTTTCCAATGAAAATCCCGAAACGGTTGTCAGTATTTGTAAACATTGCGTATTGCGATCAGCCGGCCCTGTAGCTACAACACTTTTTCAGTCAAGGCCTTTACAAGTGACGGATACCGACAATGAGCATTCATTCACAAGCTTCAAATGAAAAACGTTACTCTGACTATTGTTTTTTCAACCAGTTTAGCAATGAGTCTTGTTTCCCTGGGGTAATCAGATACCAATCCTGTCCGCCCTCCAATGGTGTAACCTGTTTGTTTTGCCAAATTCGTTCCCGCTGTGCGTTATTCAATGAATCATTCTTCCAGTCATCGTATCATTGGAATCGTTCAAATCTAATCAGAATCTGAGTTCTATTGACACTGATTAATTGTTTTTCTTAGTTTCTTTTATTGAATGAATTATTCATTGGATAAATCTAAATCTATGAGTGGAATAAGATTCTTCAGTCTAAGGCGGTTAGGAATGGAATCACGAGAATTCAATCTAATTCAGTGTATTTTGATCATAAATTAGTGAGTTCTGCAATAATTTTATACTCCTCTACTAGATTTCAATTTGTATTCATTAGCGTGAAGTAAAAGACTGGATAGACTATACATAATACAGATATACTGTACTGAAGTTTATGGAACAGGTTGAAAACCACGCCTTTCACAACTCTGTTACGATACAAATGGTTCTTCAATCTAGTATAGTAGTTAAATTGATGAAGAACAGAATTTGACTACAGATGAAAAATACTTTCATAGATGAGAACACACTACAATTGATTGAACTTTTTGAATCAATTCTCCTGAAACTAAGTATGGAAAACTAATTGAATCAATTTCCACCAACAGTCCATTCTTTATTAAAAATCATATTCCTCAGATACATGTTTCACCTATTTGTTAATTTATTTCTCTTATTTGTTAACTATCCAATCATCAAATCAATCAACCTTAGTCACTCGACTATTGTTCCAAGATAAGCTCCTTATCAACCTCCTCTGCTGGACTGGAGAATTTATTCATTGGTGGCTGGAATGATAACGGCTATTTTATGTCCTGTGCCGAGCACTATTTTCAATTCAGGCCTTTTCCCAAGTTATAATAGTAAATTTAATACGCAATAGACTAGAACCATTATTGTGAGTTAGCGAAATAAACTATTTTCTCTCTCTATTATGAACGGCCATGACTTCGAGTTTCCCATGATAGATATTTAAAAATTGTGGCTCCGAGTCGTCGAGGAATGTAGATTATGGAATTATCTCTAAAACGTAGCCTTCCTGTCGCGACATAGAGTGCGATAAGTTGGAAAACAGCAAGCAATGAAATTATAACGAACTACTGATTTGGCAGTTACTATTTGGTCCTAAGGCTCTAGAAGCCACGCGACGATTGGTCAAATTGATTCCCTTCGCCCAATAGGAGACCTGTTTCTAAATACAGTAGTGGGGAGATTCCCCAGCCGAGAGACCAGATTACGTTTCGGAGGACACTTTGCTAGGAGCACTATGAGAGTAAAGATGTAGTCATTATGTTTCGCCCTTTTTGGGCAAGTTTACAAGTTTATATCATTAGTTAATGTAGGAGCTAGTTTTATTTTTATTAAAGTTTAAATTTTCTAGTGGTGCCATGTCCTGAAAAGTTTAATTGTGTTTCTTCATCATGTACGAATAATTGTTTCTTCAAATAACCGCTATGGTACATAAAATAAGGTTAAAATATAATTTAGGGAATTTAATTGATTGAAACTTCCATAAGAGTATTGTATTAACAAAGCCTGTTATTTTTCAAGTTAATAATATTGATTGAGAATAATCCTTTTGATTTTATTAGTGATGGAAGATAATTGTAAATTTTTTTTCTAAAGAAGTATAGAAAGTTTTCAGTTACGTTACATTTGAGTTATTGTTTCTGGAGATATATTATCGTAGAGTATTGCTGAAAGTCAGGAAGATAGCCTTCAAATTGGAATGAAATTTTTAAGATAATGTTCATATTGAGTTTAAGACTCAATTTTATATTTTTCTGACTGTGTTTTCTCATGGTGTTAAGGCTTTTAACTGAACGCTAATTTATTAAATTATAACAGAACTTTTGAATTATTTGTGAAGAAAGATCCATTAATTCTGATACAAAGAATCAGTAGTTTAGAGATAAAAATCTATATAAAATGGGGATTCAAATAGAATGAGAGAATTTAATTAATTGTAATCAATAGATAACTCCTGTTTTAGCTTTTGATGAATTGTAGGAAGAGTTAGAAATTAATGCTGTAATACATTTATTTACAGCGGTTCATGTGTGTCCCCAAACCAACTTCATGTACTACCACCACTTTGGTTCCGCAATTTTATGTAACACCGCTTCAAGACACCCGTTCAGACGACAGGTCTAGGGACGTAGGAGGACGTCGCCGTCAAGCCAAATTCAACCGGTAAAGGTTCACCGCCAAAAACAAGGTACTGTAACCCCGACGATAAAACAACGTACAGACCAACGAAAGTGCAGTGTAGTGAAACAAAGGTTCATTCGAGAATGTCAATCAAAAGTGGGGATTCAAAATTATTATGAAATGGGTTATATGGGTTACTATCGACGAAATTTGGGTTCAACGGGCTTTTCTTTCTTGAGTAATTTCATGTTGAAATTAATTTGTTATTTTATGACTGATATTGTTTGGTTTTGTGACGTATTGCTATCTAAACGGGGATAGTAATGCGCCCCCGAATCCGATGAAGAATGTCAACAAAGTAACATGAAATTGTTGTTTCTGTTGTTCGATTTTAGTTGCCAATGTTTATTGAAGCTGTTTGTATTTTTCAATTATTTCAAATTGTAGTGTTATTCTATAGTATAAACCTATTAAATCAGGCATGGCAAGATTAATTGAAGTTTTCTTGACTCTAGCCCGTTCACCTGCATGAATTAGGTATAGACTCAGGTATTTTCTAGATGTGTCTGCCTATTTCTAAATTCTAAATTTTATTCAAAAGTATCTTCTTTATCATCTTTTAAAATGTCAGGCACACAACTGCACCACTCTGCTGTCTAGAGATATTTAAATATCTGGAATTCAAATTTTCTAAAAAATTAAATTTTTCATAACTTACTCTAATCATACTAGATCAATTTTTCTGAGTCTATAATTGAAAATTCATCCTGTGAACGTGTTAACTGTCAATATTTTGGGTTTGGAGTTGAATGAATAATTCATAGTTGCTACTCCAATTTTTCTGAAGTTTGAATAATTGTAGATGAAATAGGGAAGTTATTAAGTTCAGTAAATCCATCAAAGTGAAAATATTTTGAAGTGCTTGAAGATAAAGTCAGGTATCATTGAAGCTTAAGTTGAAAGTATTCTAAAACTTCATATTGAAATTGATTATTGACAAATTAAAGGTTTAACGGTAGAATAAAAATTAGTAGAAGAAACTAGCATAGGTGAAAAACAACTGATTCTAAGTGCTGAATAAATTTTTTGCATTCTGTAATTCCGTGAATGATGATAGAGATTATTGTGATGTCAACGTACGTATTCTGGTCTCATGCATCGGGTACTTGAGTATCATCATAGTATAGTAGTAGAAGTGAAAGTGAATATTGAGATTTTAAAGGTCAACCCAAGTAAATTAGGAAAATTCGGAAACTATTATGGGAGAATGTTTGAGGAAAATAGGAAATTTTTTTGATAAGTTTAGGTAGATCGAAGGTAATCAGAGAATAAATAGGAAACTGTTTTATTAGTTATTGTTGATATGTAGTTTTGAAAAGTTGATGAGTAGTTTTGGCCTTGAGATGTTTAAACTAAATAATTGGGTATTGTAGATTAAAGTTGAAACGATAATCAAATCCTTGGGAATTTGTATGAAAATAAGTTGATTGAGATGAGGTTGTTAAGTCCCTTTATCAGTAATGTTTATTCTCGAAAAGGTGAATCAGTTTTATTATTGGAGATATTTTTTTTTAGGTGTGATTTTTGCGGTAGGCTTGCGTAGTGATAGTGTAAAGATCGGTTGTGTTGGTGACGTTTCCTGTAGGCTGTGGGGAATTTTTTTTGTTTAGTTGAGACTCAAGATTTAGAGGAGGACACGGGGATGTCCTGCCTATGTGTGTTGTTGTTGAATTTAGGTAATCGGCGAAAGTGTAGGTCCGTGTCCAGAGAGAACAGAGCACTGCCCGAAAGTTGTCCATGTAACAAATCAAGGAATTTAGCTGTGACTAACCTTGCAAATTTGTATGGTGGAATTGTATAATTTTAGCGAAAGGCACCGAAGATGGTGTGAGCTGAGATTTTTTTGGATCTAGTAAACGGTTGGTTCATTCGAGAGTTATGGGGCTCGTCAGTAGAATAACGTAAACCGAAATCTAGAATATTTAGTGAGTCTTTGTAGTGATTGTAAGGAAAACAATCAGCGTAATGCAGTTACTAAGTTGCTTAGAAATTTGGTATGGTAACGAAAATTGAAAGTTTTAGACAATGAATATTTAAAGTGATTAGTCAAGGTATATAAATAAAATAACAGAGAAACTTTTTCGAGTACCTAGGTAATGTTAAAATGGTTATCAGTGAAAGTAGAAATAAATATTGGAACAGTACTGAAAGGGTTAAATTAAAATAAAATTAACAGTGAAATTCTTCTAGTTGAATTTGAAATGAAAAGGGAAAATCTCTTGAGTAAAGCATGAGTTTAAATTATTCTGTAGTTGAGAGTTGAAAGGTTGATTAAAAATTTAAATGGGGATATAAGGTAGAAATATGTAGGAAAATTCGTGTCAAAAAGGAAATAGAATTTTTGTTGGGAAAATTAGATTGAGGTAATTAACAGTAGTAGGACCCTTTAGAGATAAGTAGTCAAAAAGAATTAATAAATAAAAAAAATAGGAAAATCTTTAAGGAAATGATAAATTTTTTAATGATGAATAATAAAATTGCAATCAAGTTTTCCATGTGAATAAGTTGGGATGTTTTGAGATCTAGTCAAATATGAAGTTTATTGTTGAGAAATAATTATGTGAGGCTCCAGTAAGGTTGGAAATGTCAGTGAACTTGAGAATCAGTAATAGTGTAATAGTAGTCTATTAAGGTGTTGATGTATTGGTAAATTTCATAATGTTGATAATCTGAAGTCAAGCATTAGCAGTCCTAAGCTAGTTGATCGAGCTGAATTTTCATATTATTAAATCATGCCTTGAGAATTATTCTTCCAGTGTTTAGAGAAAATGTCACATACTTTGAGTTTGAGATAAATAATATACAGAATTATTGTTGTGGATAGCCTGGCACTCGATCATAGTTTTGTTTTGACTAGCGTTCTGTGGTAGAGGTTTCCTACTGGAATATTATAATGAAAAGTGTTTTTCTCATGATTGTGGAATGCAAAATCGCGCTTGTGTCATATAGCTCTTGCGTTGATCTAATAATGCTGTTTCAATCATTGTTATCTTTGAATTGTAGTCTCTATGTAGAATAGTTTTGCCTATCGAATTGCTTTATATTGTTAAAAATATGTTGCACTCTCAACTCTATAGTAATGATAGTTAGATTACAATACATTCAGCAGAGTGAAAAAGTTTCATGCTTTACTATTATAATCAACGTACTTCATATTTTACAACAGCAGAGTAACATAGAACCAATTAGAACTATGATGTCTTTTAAACGTTTTCCCTTGTTAGAGTTTGCCAAGAAAATAACCAGGGACTCAATAAAGTGATTGAAGTATTCAAGATTATTATACTCAGTCTGTCTTTAGTACCTACTTAAAAAGTGGACACGTCCATATTGTTTTGTCCTGACTCTTGCCACAGTTTTAAAGACTCTTGCCACAAATCTCAATTAGTTATACATTTTGCTGAATTTCGGAATGATTTCTTTTGAAGAGGGCCCGCTTCAAATTGGATCCTACTATCAATCCAGAAATTTGACTCTCCAAATTACACAGAATGCCTCTATGGTAACATATCCTGATAAGATTTCTTTTTGCATGTTTCACACCATAAGGAGGGGGAGTGTGCCGAGCACTATTTTTAATTCAGGCCTTTTCCCAAGTTATAATAGTAAATTTAATATGCAATAGACTAGAGCCATTATTGTGAGTTAGCGAAATAAACTATTTTCTCTCTCTATTATGAACGGCCATGACTTCGAGTTTCCCATGATAGATATTTAAAAATTGTGGCTCCGAGTCGTCGAGGAATGTAGATTAAGGAATTATCTCTAAAACGTAGCCTTCCTGTCGCGACATAGAGTGCGATAAGTTGGAAAACAGCAAGCAATGAAATTATAACGAACTACTGATTTGGCAGTTACTATTTGGTCCTAAGGCTCTAGAAGCCACGCGACGATTGGTCAAATTGATTCCCTTCGCCCAATAGGAGACCTGTTTCTAAATACAGTAGTGGGGAGATTCCCCAGCCGAGAGACCAGATTACGTTTCGGAGGACACTTTGCTAGGAGCACTATGAGAGTAAAGATGTAGTCATTATGTTTCGCCCTTTTTGGGCAAGTTTACAAGTTTATATCATTAGTTAATGTAGGAGCTAGTTTTATTTTTATTAAAGTTTAAATTTTCTAGTGGTGCCATGTCCTGAAAAGTTTAATTGTGTTTCTTCATCATGTACGAATAATTGTTTCTTCAAATAACCGCTATGGTACGTAAAATAAGGTTAAAATATAATTTAGGGAATTTAATTGATTGAAACTTCCATAAGAGTATTGTATTAACAAAGCCTGTTATTTTTCAAGTTAATAATATTGATTGAGAATAATCCTTTTGATTTTATTAGTGATGGAAGATAATTGTAAATTTTTTTTCTAAAGAAGTATAGAAAGTTTTCAGTTACGTTACATTTGAGTTATTGTTTCTGGAGATATATTATCGTAGAGTATTGCTGAAAGTCAGGAAGATAGCCTTCAAATTGGAATGAAATTTTTAAGATAATGTTCATATTGAGTTTAAGACTCAATTTTATATTTTTCTGACTGTGTTTTCTCATGGTGTTAAGGCTTTTAACTGAACGCTAATTTATTAAATTATAACAGAACTTTTGAATTATTTGTGAAGAAAGATCCATTAATTCTGATACAAAGAATCAGTAGTTTAGAGATAAAAATCTATATAAAATGGGGATTCAAATAGAATGAGAGAATTTAATTAATTGTAATCAATAGATAACTCCTGTTTTAGCTTTTGATGAATTGTAGGAAGAGTTAGAAATTAATGCTGTAATACATTTATTTACAGCGGTTCATGTGTGTCCCCAAACCAACTTCATGTACTACCACCACTTTGGTTCCGCAATTTTATGTAACACCGCTTCAAGACACCCGTTCAGACGACAGGTCTAGGGACGTAGGAGGACGTCGCCGTCAAGCCAAATTCAACCGGTAAAGGTTCACCGCCAAAAACAAGGTACTGTAACCCCGACGATAAAACAACGTACAGACCAACGAAAGTGCAGTGTAGTGAAACAAAGGTTCATTCGAGAATGTCAATCAAAAGTGGGGATTCAAAATTATTATGAAATGGGTTATATGGGTTACTATCGACGAAATTTGGGTTCAACGGGCTTTTCTTTCTTGAGTAATTTCATGTTGAAATTAATTTGTTATTTTATGACTGATATTGTTTGGTTTTGTGACGTATTGCTATCTAAACGGGGATAGTAATGCGCCCCCGAATCCGATGAATAATGTCAACAAAGTAACATGAAATTGTTGTTTCTGTTGTTCGATTTTAGTTGCCAATGTTTATTGAAGCTGTTTGTATTTTTCAATTATTTCAAATTGTAGTGTTATTCTATAGTATAAACCTATTAAATCAGGCATGGCAAGATTAATTGAAGTTTTCTTGACTCTAGCCCGTTCACCTGCATGAATTAGGTATAGACTCAGGTATTTTCTAGATGTGTCTGCCTATTTCTAAATTCTAAATTTTATTCAAAATTATCTTCTTTATCATCTTTTGAAAAGGTCAGGCACATTCCTTTGTAGTATATTGGATACAAATTGGAACAAAAAAGGATTAGAATGCACTTTTCATTGCGGGCGGTGCGCTCTCTGTGCTTCCTGTCGTTTCATTTTCGGTTATTTTTTCCTCTCCGCCAACAACCGCTGCTCCAGGATCGCAATAAAGAACAATATCCAAACCGCAGTCGCCAGTTACACGATTTGTTTTCAATTTTCATTCCGTTCCGGAAAACTCGACCGCATTTTCCACGACATGATTCGGGGAAACTTTTCTTCAGCAATTTCCGGATGGAGTTGGAAGATCGATTTCAAAGTTTCACTTGTGATAAATTCGATTTGTTCCTATAATGCCTCAATACAGATATTCGAATTTCCAAATTGATCAATAGGTGGGAGCCAACTAGCTTTGATCCAGAACATACTTCCATTATGAAGTCGGAGTACCGGCAGAAGATTTCCTGTCGATGTGAATATGGAGAGGATTCAACTATAATTTGGTTATCTAATTTGAACGGAGAATGATGCAGGAGCTCAACAGGACTCATTCGGGAGCGTTTTAAAGGCAAAACTAGCACACGAACGAGCTTAATCGAATTAGAGTGCACTTCAGAAGAGCTGCTTTTATAAGTGCGAGATTATCGGAAATTGGAGAAAAAATACGGCAAGTGTGAGGGTGTCTCTTATCGCCTGGACAACCCCCACATTCGTTCGATTCGAGAAAGGACGACGATCTTTATTCCACTATCTACTTCTAAGGAAACTGTCGAAAAGGTCACAAGCACCTCTGACCCAAGAAAGAAAACGGAGATAAAAAACGAATTCACAGCTGGAATGAAACGGATTTTCCAGGGCTCATTTCCATTTGGATTCATCCTCTCAATAAGGGCGGGAGGTAAATTTTCATTCAACAGAGAATTGAATATATGATTTCGATTTTCAGGCCAAAGTATTGAAGCACAGCAGCACAGAAAACCTTCATTATTGACTTATGATGCGAACAGTGCGATAATTTACAAACATTATTTGTAGGGACAAATTAAGAAACCTTTTACTTGATTAATGAGCCTATAATTTCACCCTGCACTATTGAAATAGAATCAGAACCATTCAAGGAACAGATTCATAGTTGATACAGTCCAACAAATTTAATCAATCAAGATTGTTCAATCAGATTGAATCACTATACCACAAATTAACAAGATTTATGTCATTGTATTGATAAATTTATTGTCTCTGTACGATCTCTAGATCTCTTCAAAGAGTCAGGATTAGATTATTGAGAGGCCGAAGAAAAGAGTATTTTTCAACCAATCCTTGAAACTAGGATGTTGATTAATAAGGAAATGACGAATAGTATTATATCAACATTTAAAATCGTTTGAGCGAACATCTCTGAGCATAATCAGACAAAACAACTCAAAGAGGCTCTTATTGATATTCTCCAGATACATTTTTGAAGAAAATCTTTATCTTTTTTCAAAACTTCACTCTCTACAGTGGCGTAACGTATATAACTCGTTTTGTCTAATTTGTCAAATGTAGAATTTAAAACTTATAGCTATTTCCTTGTATGGGTCACACTTCTAAATTGGATGTTCAGAATTTATTTCTCAAATCAGCATTTCGATTTTTTCAAACTTAGTTCTCAAAGCAGAGAAAGACGGTAAATATATTATAACGCGAGAATCTTTTGAACTACCTTGAGGCATTTTATCTTCTCAATGCCAATGAACAAAGTAAAGGCTGCAATTCATTATCTCAGCACCCATCATCTCCAGCATATAGCTTTATGAGATGTAGCGAAGAAAATTAAGAAGGTTCCAAGGGAAAGTTCATCTGTAGCTTATCTAAGCTTGCGGCTATGGCATGAGTTCAAGAAATCAAGTCTTTCATGTCTAATAGGTTAGCTCTTAATACTCCAGATAAACTTGATTCACTCAGATCTTGAAAATATCAATGAATGAGCAAGAATTTCTCCCTTGAACTGAAACATTTGTTGGTTGAGAGCTTCTGTACATTGTCACTTGACTTTGTTATTTGAAACTTTCGACTTAAACTTTTAGAAACGAACTTCAATCTTTGTAAACATTACGAAAACTTCAACGACTTTTTCATTTCTCAATTTTGAGAGCAACTTTTAAGTATGAGTCTAGTACATGAGTTTTCTAATGTTCTTCAAATAACTTTATATTATCTAGCCTAAGGATTTTGATAAGAGAATAGCAGAACTTTTCAAGGTTTCATCTGACAATGCTTATGCGGTGGAGAGCAAGTACGAGAGAACAAGATAAACAT
Organism: Nilaparvata lugens; assembly: GCF_014356525.2. Taxonomy (NCBI): domain Eukaryota; kingdom Metazoa; phylum Arthropoda; class Insecta; order Hemiptera; family Delphacidae; genus Nilaparvata; species Nilaparvata lugens. The sequence goes on along the minus strand of NC_052513.1, from coordinate 21,016,963 downwards.
ACTATATAGTATTTGTTTGGGGAGGGGGGTTGGCAGTTGGAGGAAGATGTTATAATAGTATGCAGTTCCACGCTACGATTCATTCTCGGTTAATTGGGAATTATTTCATAATATTGGAAGTAGAGCACGCCTATTAATTGCATCTGGAAACTTTGTGTTAGAAGGGCTTCAAAGCTTCGCCCGAAAACGTCGTTTTTCTGCTTTTTCTCAGTTTTATGAAGAATAATAAGTGATTGTCAGAAGTTTGAAATCTGGTACAGAGTGGTTCAACTAAGGTGTACAAAAGTTGTATTTAGAGCGCTTCGAAATAATTTGGAACGCGAAATATAATCGGCGTTTTTCCAGCGTTTCATGCGTTCTCCAGCTTTTATTAAAACAAATGAACATAACACGTTTATATATTATGCTACAGCAGTTCAGCTAGAGTCTAGAGAGGTCTTCAAGATTTTGCCAAGGGGTTTTCAGAAACAACTGAGCTTGAATGACTAAACTCAATACATAGGTTTTGTTTGGGTAATGGCGGTGCTTATTCAGTAAGTTAATTTTCTACAGATTTTCAATGGATTCTTCTAAATTTTTCAAGGACATTGGATTGGAACTTGAAAGAGCCAATATAAATGTTTTGCAAGCTCTGTACATTATTTGCTCAAAAGGATTGGACTGAAACACAATAATGCCCATATCCTAGTAACTTCTCAACGTGGGAAAATATTTTTTTATACAGACATTTTCTCAACTCTAAACTATGTAGATAATGTCAATTTTTTGAGGATTGATTGATAGGAAACGTTCATATTCGTACAGAGGCTCAGATAGGGTCAAAAGTTTTTTGTAGAGACACAGCTACAAAATTTCGCCAGCGATACGACCAAAATCTCCGTTTCCCAGCGTTTTTTGCGTGGTCTGAGTCAACTGGAAAAAGAGCCTGTAAATCTGCATACGACATGAGGAAGCATTGAAGAATAAAGTCGAGCAAAGTGAGTTTGCTGTTCTCAATTCTGGATAATACAGCCGGGGAGGAGCCCCCTGTCAAGACGGATAAGGTGAACGAAGCGAGTATCAACATGATACAATTTTATTATATAACAACATATCCAATGATCTTCCAATTGAAATAGAAAGGATATTATGAAACATTTTTTTGTAATACCATCATTCTAACAATCAATGTGATCACAAGTTCAACGTTCAATACCGTTCGTTGCAATCCATGCCATACTGTATTTAGTTATCACTGAGGGAGAGAGAAGTGGAAAACAAATTTTCCACTCGAAACTGTAAAAACAGAACTCTAACAGAATAATCTCCCAGTGTGGACCCTACATTGTCTCTGATTGTTGCCTTGGAGTATGTTGTAGCTTGGTGCTTGCTGTCAGGTATTCCGCTAACTGTTGGAGCTATCGAGGGTCATGAACGAGTAATCGAGGCTTAATTCGAATAAAAAAGTAACAAGAGACCTGACCTAGAGAGCGAGCGGGAATGTGTTGCATTGCAAAAAGAGAAGAGAATAAAATGGAGAGACTACTACATGCAAGATTTCACCTTCTGGGTCCCCCAGGAAATCAGTTTGCATCCACTACCAAAGGAGAAATATCGAATCCCTGAACTGCTGGAATGCAAATCTGTTGCCGTGCAACGTTATTGAAGCATCTTTCCTCAATCCATGTCTATCGCTTGCGGAAATGGATTGGATTCTCACTATTTATAGAGCTTAAAAAACAGATATTAGGAGCATATTCTACATAGAGTAATTGGATCAATATTTATTCACGAGTTCCCAATTTCAATTTCCATGTAGGAAGCTCCCTATGAAGCTTTCTATTGAAACTCTTCCGGCTTCAACAATGAAAGGTCGTGTACGAGAACTGACATAACTTCATTTGATCTCCATTCACTTCAACCAATGATATCGGGGCACCGAGCTTCGCTCGTTATTCTTATTTATTGATAAACAGAACACAATTCTCTAAAATGGTCGATTTATATTTCACAGCTGGCTATACGTCATCTTATGAAATTCGGGGATGCGATATTTTGATTTTTCACATACCTACTCACTCGCTCACTCACTTTTTTACTATCCACAGACGACGAAAGTCTCAGCTGTTTCAGCCAAGGATGAATTATCCTTTTAATTTCGTTCAGCGAGTTTTCCCAGGGATGAGACCTAGTGCAATCGACTCATAAACCTACTAAATTTGTTCAAAATTCGTGAAAATCGTTAGAGCCGTTTTCGAGATCCGTTGAACATAAATAACCATAAATAAATATAAATAACCAATACATACAGAAATTGCTCTCTTAATATAATAGGATAACTGACATAATTGCTGCTTTTAATGAAGAGAAGTCTGTCTCCGAAAGAGAAATGGCTTCACTTTCCTGCTTAGCTTCTCCAGTTATCGAGAATCTTATACTATTGTCTGGAATTGTGATCAGTCTTTCCTTCAACAGAATCATAGAGCTCAGAGTTTTCCCTGAATTTCGAAATATTGATGAAATTAACAAACAAAAACGTAATCAATATGAGTCGGATAATTTGTGATATTTTAATATGGGGAATATTGAGATGTTCAAATTGTAGGTTTTTTATGCATTTCTTACAGGTTGTTGAACTGATCAAAATTCAACTAATTTTTTCCAATATGAACTCTAGTGAACCTTGTTTTGATAGTTGAAGAATTTGTTAATGTACAAAGTAAGCGCCCAAATGTTGCGTCGTCATAAAAGATTTGCTAACTTGCTTCTTATTTATCCAAATTATTGCAGTCTTTTAGCATTACCAAGGTACTGGCTTGGATTTCGTAATAAAATTAATAATGCAAACATATAAATGTAACCTATAATGAAATTATAATGCAAACCTATTTGGAAAAGTTTGAGCCGTGCGACCCCACGACGTTTTAACTTGAAATTAGGCCGGGCGCTCCACGTGTTTTCTTGCCAATCGGAAAATTTGAGTGGAAAAGCGGCAGTTCTGATCGACTCGTAACCGCGAGAAGATGTATCGCAGAACAAGTCTCGGCCTCTAATTACTATCCATTAAAATGTATGTATTATGCAAAATTGTAGGTAAGATGTAAATGTAATCAATCGCATTGATTGTGAATGCCGATCTATTTGTTAAATTATTGATTCCATGGTGAGTGCCAAAATTCTCTTATTAAGCTCGAATAGATTGACGAGATAAATTGACCGAGGCCCTAAATTGTAGAGTAAGTTGAACCCCCAAGCTAGAAGATCATGAGCCGCTACTGAGAGTAAGTTAGAAAATTCTAGTCAAAATATTTATTACGAATCATTGCGATAAAATCTTAATTTGAGAAATATTAATTGGAATTACTGTCTAATGTTGTAATTTTGGAACAAGTAATTAAATAGGTAACCGGATGTCACAGTGAAGATATTGATTGGATGTAACAGAATTATATACCGATAATTTCATGTATGTCAGTAGCATTTTTACAAATCTTTTATTTGATGTTCCTGGCTCGTGATAAGTTACTTAGTTGTTGAATCAGGTGTGGTTGAACAATAGAGAAGATCTTGGAATATGGATGAACGAATCCATCCAAAGCTCCCAATAGTTCAAATAATTCAAATAATGGATTCAAATAATTCAAACGTGTTAATAGTTAAGTAGATATTTATAAACCAATTATTATAGAAAAACACTTCATTCACAAGGGCTACTTTTTAAATTAATAAAAACAATATAAAAATCTTGATGCACCCTTCATTTTTTAAAAAACTTTAAAATAACCAACTGAAACTAGTTGAACTAAAAATAGTTCAACAACTAGTTTCGGTGATCACATCATCGTCAGGTTATAAAATAAATTCTTATTTTTAAATATAATTTGAAATAAAAATAAAATTTTAAAGTTTTTTGAAAAATAAAGGGTGCTTCAAGATTTTCATATTGTTTTTACAAATTATTTTATATTTTTCATCGTTACAGAATGTGGTTCTATTATAAGTCCCCATGGCTTCCTCCCGTTACAATATTCGACAGAACCACGTTTCATGTTCAAGACTTTTTCACATTTTAAACAACCTTTACAAAAAGACCAATGATATACTTTTCGTGTTTTATCATCTCTCTAATCGAATAAATATTTTTCTCGGAATACAAATTGCTTCTCAAGACCAAGAAATATTGAGAAGACCATTCGAAAATACAGTAGTTTGATTTTTAAAATGCAGAGAATAAACTATTCAAAATCAAACGTAGATGAACTTCACTTGTCACTCTGCGCTCCAATAACAACCTGTTCAAATTCCTGGTAGATGGGTTAATATTTAATGCAATCAGACCAGTTTGTGTTGAATGATGAGCACTTGTGTTCACTTAGTACCTGCCACCTACTCACGGTAATCTATGCATTCACTCGAATTTTAGCAGGAAAAAGCTAAGCGCGGCTGTTGTTAATTAGCTACACTTCCAACTGCCAGCATTCTCTATTAATAACAATGATACTTCCCATTAAACCAATGCTGACTGTTTGTAGTGAATCTCACTATAGTTACCAGGACTGATTTGCGAATCAGAATAATTAACAGTGAGCGGCAGTCAGACTGAGTGGAGGCAGTGAAACTCCCCCCTCACTAGTTGCCGAGAACGAAAGTTAACCGAATGAAATAATTTAGCATTAGTTCACTGTTTTAAAATTTAGAGCACTCAAGTTTTGAAACATGATGAATATTCAGTGCTGACAAACTAGTCTCTTGATGAGACTTTTGGAGGGAAATTGTTCGATTCAAAAAGGTTTCGGTATTCGACCGTCTTCTTTCTATTGTTCCATAGTTTCGCAAAAGTTTTACTAAGAAAAGATCCCATGGAGCAATGAAGCATAGATCTTCCTATAAAATATTCTACAATAGTAAGCTCCCCAGAAATTGTTTAACAGAATATTGTACAAGAAGGAACATCATGTTTGAGGAATAATAGGGTGAAAAGTACTGGCTCCAGAATAAGTATGGAAAGAGTCAACAATCAACTGATTCAACAGTCATGGAACTTGGAGAACAGCTTTTTTATTATTTGTATGGCTTTGGTCCTAAAAGATCCCCTAGAAGTTGCTTCCTCTCGTTGAATAGAGAAGTAATGTAAAGTATCGTGAGGCTACTTTTGCGAGTGGAGTTCAAGTTGAATGAAAATATAGGACTTGTAATACTTCTACCAACCACAGAACGAAAAACTATCATGAGACAAGAACATAACTAAATTTTTATTGATGTAATTAATTCACTTCATCCATAAAGACGCCAGCTTTATTTTTGATGATTCCCAAACAAAAAATCTAACAATCAAGAATTTCTTTAAATATATATTTCTGTCTATCACATGCCTTCATTATCATTATTTATTGAGGATGGAGCTGTGATGAGTTATGGAGGTATAATAAGGTTGAAAAGTCTTGAACCACTAATTTATTTTCAAAATAAACCATCAATATTCTATTTTCCAATTTATTTATTACTTTAATGTCATTCCTATTCACTACATAACCACTAACTATTAAATATCATTAATAATAAAATATGCTCTATGCGTGGACTTGAATAGTTGGTTTGTTATAGAAAAATAAAACTGAAATCGCGATGAAGGTACAGTTTCATCGCGAATGAGCAGAGTAGGGAAATTGAATTATTAAATGTCTCGTTCTGCCGATCAGAATCTATTGAAATAGCGAAACGCATGCAGATATTCATGTCTGAAAAGTTGTGAATTCCACAAGTGAGAGAATAGAAATGAAAATAAGTCAATCGCAGAAGTAAAGAAAATATTAAAGTGCTGACGGAATAGAAGGTGAAAAGCTGTGAGAAAAGGGTGATTTCTAAATGATGAATCCTTATGGTGGAGAGTGTATTAGACATATGCCGTAATGGCATAGCTGCACATGGGGAGGGAATCGAATAGTGGAATAGGGAAGGTGGAATAGGAACAAGGGAATGGGGGGTAGTGGAGAAATGGAGGAACTGGAGCAGCCTGATCACTACAGATGAACATCTTTGACGCGATGGCGCGGAAATGTTTATTCGCAAAGATCTTTATTATATATCATAGCGCAGCCTACTGCACGTCTTTTGTTGGAGGAAATTGGCTCCATCTAAACTGCCGAGATCCTAAATAAAAGAATTGGGATTCCCTACAACCTCTGCTCTGCTCTGCTCGGCTCTGCTGCAAAATGACTTTAGCCGTTTCGCCGTCAAATAAGCCTCATATCTCTATGAAAAGAGCGCCGCTGATTGAATGGCAATACAAAGGAGGTCATTTTTCCAATGCATTATTAAAATTGAAGCCAAGCCACCCTTTGAGAAGTCGAGAATAAAAGTAACCTAGCTTTTCCATTAATCAATCACTCCATAATAATTTCGATGGGCTTTTGTGCTGTTCTATCAAACGTGATTTTTTCACCTTTACTTTTTCAATATTGATAAAGCAGGTCTGATAGGAGGCTCAGCACTGTATGAATGTGATGGTCCTGGAAGTCTATCACAGTTTTAATGTAGGAATTGGAAGGTACATTTTATTCACTGAATATCAGTAATATCAATATTGAGTAATACTGACAGGTCATCTCAGTTGTGATCGATCAAGAAATCATCATTGTGAATTTAACAATGGTTTTCTGACCATGTAAAATTATTGGTTTGTATTTTTATTGTTTTCATCAATGATTGGTTTGTATTTGTTTATAGATTTGAATCAAGCTCTGATGATTCTACTCTTTCAAATATGCTTACAAATACAAGTAGCTCTCACATTACATACACCACGATGATATTCAATGTTACTCCTGAAATACTTTGGATAGATTGTTAGAATCAATTATAAATATAAATGTTGCAATTCAATTTGAGCTTTAACACAAGAATTGTTTCTATTATATTGATTACATAATACAAATTTTTCAGTCAATCATCAAAATCTATCAATTTGGTAAGAAGAAAGTAAGAAGAGTTTTCACTGTGAACTGAGATATTGTGGAATTTCTCCATATCAAGGTTCCACATCAATTTATACATTAAAGTCGCTAAACTGGGAAAATACTTTCACAGATGGCGCCTCCAACCGAATGCCAGTAAAACCGAGGTTGCTTGCTTCCATCTCAGTAACAAAGATGCAAACATGGAGCTCCGTATCCAATTTGAAGACAAGTGGCTCACTCATTGCAAAACTCCTAGATACCTTGGCGTAGTACTTGACAGGACACTTTCTCATAAGGAGCATCTTACAAAATTGGCGGAGAAGCTGAAGTCCAGAAACAATATCATCCAAAAGCTCTGTGGAACTTCTTGGGGGGCTTCAGCTTCTACATTACGCTCTTCAGCCCTGGGTCTCGTGTTCTCAACTATTGAGTTTTGTGCACCCGTGTGGCTGAATAGCTCACGTCATATGCGGAGGGTTGATGCTCAGTTGAATAATTCAATGAGGTTGGTTGCTGGAGTCATAAAATCGACACCATTAGAATGGCTCCCGGTGCTGAGTCACATTCCACCCCCCAACCTCCGACGCATGAATGCGCTAACAAGGGAGTTCACTAAGATCCTGCAAAATCAAAACTTGCCAATACATGGGGATATAGAACATGCCAATCAAATCCGCCTGGCGTCTCGAAAGCCTCCCACCAGAACGGCATTACATGCTCTGGATGGTGGGTCCAGTTTAACAGACACCTGGAAACAGGAATGGCATGCAAGGCAAATCGATCTTACCCCATGTATCACCGAAAAGCCACCAGTTTTTGATTTGCCACGCAAACTATGGTCAGCTCTTAACAGGATCCGAACTCAGCATGAAAGATGTGCCTATGCGTTGCACAAGTGGGGAAAGGCTCCAACACCTTTTTGTGAGTGTGGCGCTGTGCAAACCATAAGACACATTGTAGAACAGAGCACAAGAACAGCTTATGAGGGCAGGCTGGATGACTTCCTGGTAGCTACACCAGATGCAGTGGCATATTTAAATCGACTAGATATATGTTTTTAACTTTTAAAATTCTATTTTTTAATTTGTGTTCCACCTTTTTTCAAACTTGTGACTAAGATGACTTCATTGTTTATATGTTTGACTTATGTTAGATAACATAAAGATTTGTGTAGTAAGGCCATACGCTAAATAAATAATAACATCAATTTATTTGAGTTCCAATGCACTAAGGCATCATCTTCAGTGGTCTTTGATAAATCAATCTCCTCAGTCTGACCAAAAAAGACAGCTGAAAATGATGCCTTAGCTTAGTGCATTGAAACATAAGGTTAAATTTTTGTCGAACTGATAATATCGTTTTTAGTTCACCTTAAGATTAGAGAAAACAAACAATGTATTCAACTATATCTATACACATCTCTTATTCAACTTAAATAATATATGATTATGAAACTTTATGTTGGCTAATCGATATTCTTTATTGAGAAACTAAAGCAGAAATGATTGATTTAAAGTTAAGATTCCATGACATATAGTTTGATAGTTGGCATTTATATAAATCTAAAATTCTGGATTTTCATTTATCCGATTTTTTAAGAGCTTTGCATAAAGCTGTATTTGACGATTTATCAAAATTGGAAAAATACTTTTTGACATTCCGGAAATGTGCAAGGCAGATTTACGATACAAATAATTCCAATTCACAGTTCTCGATAAATTCTTCTTCTACTACCTGTCTTTGTGAACATTTCACAATAAATAGTAGGAGAGATTAATTTCAAATAGAATTTCAAGCGTTTTTCCGGTTCTGATCTCAAATTTAGCTCTTATATTGAGAGCTGAATTATATGAGTTCCAATTGCAGCATCCTTTGGCAGAACATCAAAGTTAGTTGAGTTCTGTGAAGGGTTTGGAGGGGGATTGATGATAGACCCCATGACCCTTAACTCTCCCTCCCGCTTCACCAGAGCAGTTATCCAGAGAAGTGTGGGAACTCCGGACAGGGCAAGAGTGCACGTTTGTTAGCAGGTTACCAAGCCCCCTCTCACACCCCCTCCCCCTACATAATGTCGGAGGTCAAAGTCAAATTGGAATTCAGAGCCCGGCAGTCGTCTCTTTCCGGAGCCGGCATGTACTACTGGCAACGTAATTGGAAAGCGTGATTTCACGTCATGTAGTACTTGCACTGTTGACAGAATTAGAATTGAATAACGTTCAGAAGGCGGCGCTAAATTCACCATTCCACTTTTTCATTAATGGGTGGGGAGAAGCGAGGAAACATCACACAGTTTTCAATTTCTATGTGGATAAGCCGAAATTAACTTTTCAAAGTTGGTGACCATCCCAAAGATGTGAGATTGAAATAAGTTTTATATTAAAAAATATTTGGAATAATTCAAGGTGAATAATCCTGCAAAATATTTGAAATGAGAGGATTCTTGAAGCTATTGCGTATGTGAGGTGCAAGAACATTCTCTGTTTAAAAAAGTTATTTGAAATTTACGGAAGTTTGAGAGGGATAGATGTTGTAGAATTATTTTTTTGTTCGAGCAGCAAGAAATCCAGAGTACATTTTTCCCAACACAAACCCCTTTTTTTCAGCAAATATTTAGTATATAAGTTGAACAATATTATACTAACTATTTTCATGAGCACATGAAATATTATTTGCAATTGGATAACACAAAATAGATGTCATAGAAATTCAGTTGATAATTTCGACTTTTCATGTACTTGATTACTAATTTACTCTGTTTATTAACATCCTGCTGTGAATAGAAAACTAAAAATGTTCATTCATTATGAGTAGAATGATTACTGTAATTTGTAATATCGCAGTAAACCTATTTTCGAAAGTATTTTCAAGAGAGCAAAGACTTTCAAGTATTTCAAGGGATTGAATTATTAAGGATATTATTATCAAGGGTATTGAATATTAAGGGATTATTCAGAGGTATCAAGTAGGCGTGATCCGAGTCTGCTAGATTACAGTAACTATTTAACCACGGTTTATATAGTTACTGTATGCTAGATGGGTGAAAATCATTATAATATAATCATATTATCATATCTTTACGTGCTAGCTTCGTTCTTATTCTTAACATTGAAATATGATCATGACTCATCTAGCAATTTCGGGTCATGTCGTGTAACGTCACGTAGCGTCTCAATATACGACTAGCCCAAGTTGTAACTCATTCATAATACACTTACATCATCAATTCAATCAAGGAATATTTGAATATATCTAAATTCTCTTTATACTTTAAGATTGAGTCTGGGTTCAAACCCTCCCCCTCGCTGTAGGCACTCCTCAAATGAGAAGAGGCGAATAGGAAAGAGCTTTTAAGCACAAATGTGGGGAATTTTTTCATTTTATGAGGATTTCTAGCAAGAATATCCCAAGATGAGTAAATAGTACCAAAAAGTATTTCTTTAAAACTTTAGTGTATTCAATTCACTTAAACTCTCCACCTATTAAAAGGCTCTTTAGCGGGACCACTTTACGATCTGAATTTTTATAGGTGGGAATAATTGTGGAGATGTTGAAGGAAATACTTTGCAGCTCTCCACAAGAGTGGCGGTTGGCGGTCCTTCAGTTGCCATGCACTGCTCCATAAATCTACTTCTTCAACGCGAAAAATGGAGATGCAAAGTAGCCCGCAGCCAATTTGGGCTCCTTTCACCTTTTTTCTTCCAACTTCCAAGAACATCGCACTTTGTCGCATCCTTCAAACACCTTTCATCTCATCCTTCTTATCATTTGTCTCTCTCCCACTTTATCACTCTTCTCGTTTTATTTTCTGAGAAGCAACCCTAAGTACCTCTGAGCTTTTTCCATCGATCTCTATGTATTATTCACCGCTACTACCCTGTCAACAACCATCCTCACAACGTTTGTCGCATAAAAAGTAGTCTCTTAATTTTACTCAATATTATTATCATCCCAGAAATTTTAAAATGTTTGTTTTTATCTTCAAAAGAGTGTAAACTACTAGTAGAAGTGTTGGACGGATGAATTTCTAATGACTGTTGAGTTTTTTCCGTCACCTCAAGAACGAATTTTAAATTTGAAATGTTGTCTGGATCAAGTACGGTATCTTGATTTCTCTAACAGTTTGTTATGAGTCCAGCATTTATTCCTCTGTTACTTCTTTCTCCTTCAGTTTTTATTTTCATAAATTACTTTTAAGACTCTCGAAGATTGAAGTTTTGAAGACTTCTACAGTATAAAAGGTGTTTAGAGTTTGACAGATGAAGAATTGATAAAAATTCCACATGAAGTTTCTAAATGTTATGAAATTTCACTTTTAATCCTAATTTTCATTTCATTATCCGTGTTTCGGATGGATACGGTAACTCGTCGGTCTCGGCTGCCTAAAAAGCAGTCGTTGGGTCATGTCAGAGGCCCTGAAATTGATCGGTAGCGATCTGAATACTCTGGCACCAGACCTGAGCCAGCCAGGTCACTCGATATTATTATTATTCCTTCATTACTATGATATGATCCAAATCAATGATTATGTACTCTACATACTACAAACTGAATAATGGAATCCTAGAGTCAACATTGAATGAATCAAGAGAGTCCTTGATTGGACAATGATTTATTGTTCAATATTAAGATTTTTGTTCAATAATAAAGTTTCATTCTCTTTTTCCATAATACATATTTAAGAAATATAATCACAGTTCTATGAAAGAAGTAATTACTTACACAATCTCATTTATTTGAAAAATTAGAATTGGCAATTTAGTTATTTAGTCATTAAGACTCTAGTTACCAAATAATAAGTTTATCAAACAATAGTATAATAATAATATTGTATACCCTGGCTAGCTCAGGTCTAGTGTCAGAGTTTTCAGGTCACACATGATCAATTTCAGGGACTCTGACATTACTAATGACTTTCTTAGGCAGCCGAGACTGACGGCTTGATATAATATAATTTAGTACCACACTATCAGTACGGTACTCAGTTATACAGATTTATTGATGTGGATTGAAGCTTACATAATCCGTACATTTCGTGATAGGTGTGCTTTCATCAATAATTCTAGATAAATTGAAGAATCACTTAGTTCATTAATATGAGTTACCATTTCATGTGTAAATCTCATGTAGTTTAATAATGTGTTTTAAGGTTCATTGCCAAAATGTCGAAGGCGAAATAAAGCATCGATATTACAATAATTCCATATGCTATCTATTGCTGACACTGGACAGGACTCCATTTTGGAACTACGGCATCGAATGCAGGATTATATTTTGAAGCCATTGGGATATTGGACACACCAATAGAGATCACTCATGTTGTACTCCAATTAGCTGGATGCTAGTTAGGGTTAGGCCTTTATCAATTGAATGCTCAATTCAATTATAATGGAGCAATGCTCTATTAAACTGCATGGTGTTGATAATACTCTATTTGAATATACAATTTAATCAGTAGGGTGAAACCTGCTTATTGTAATCTAACTCATATGCTGCCTTAATTTCAAATTCATTCAATGTAGCAAATTTTAGCATTATTACAGAACTGGACCACGCTGACCTATATTTTAATATTCCATTACCATACCCAGTGATAAATTAAAACTTCCGTTCTTGATAGAAGTAATAGTAATTTGAAACACTAAATTGGGTTTTTGAATTAAACCCTTATTAAGTAATACAATGAGCATGAATCTCACCTCACTATTTTTTGCTGTGCGGTCGCTCTGCATAGTTTGAAGGTGATGGTATGAAGAATTTGACAAAAAGTGCACATGCAAAGAATTCAATATTACTTCCATTGAGAGCTCCTCGTATGCTATAAATTACCGTCTAATTTACTGTTTGTATGTGAACAATAATGAAACCAATTAGAACGTCTTTACTCCGTGTGCTGCACTCAAATCATCTTCCCTAGAGACAATTCAAAGCTAATATCCAGCAATCGAGACTTCAGGCTTCGGTTTATAGTTGGGTATATACTAGGAGAGAGGCAAGCATGACAGATATTTCTAGTATTTCCATCTCTGTTCCTCCAAACATCAGGGATAGTGCGTCAATTTTCAATCAATTTGCAAGTCAGAAAGCTCCTATTCACCTTCATTTTGTGCTGCTTATTCCTTGGGCGTCTCAAATTTCTCCATTATTCCTCGAGGGTAGTATTATAACTGAAATTCTCCTGCAATGTTTGCGTGATCAAGCGAAATTTCAGATGGAATTCAGTGTTTACTCCGATTCAACTAGGTCATGATCATACAAGTACACATCTATGAATTATGTATTATATTGTATTCATCAATAGATCTAGTACACTGTGGATATCTAGTATTGCAAGACATGATATTAATAAGTTTCCTAATGTATAAAATCACGGCTAATCAAGAACCATTACCATCTTTAGTTAATTCAATGAATTCAGCCATTCTAATCTAATCGTTACAGAGTTTTTTATTTTGTTTCTGAAAATGAAACCCTTGAGAGTTCCAGGCTTATGCAATGGGATATGAGATACCTTCCTAATAGTCCAGTCAACGAAATATTGTAGAGGGAAAAGTTCATTTGAAGGGCAAGTTCAAATGAAGGAAAGCTTCATTTTTATGTAGTTGATTATGTCAATAGAACACATTGTTTCCAAGATATAAGCATGTATGTAATAAGTGGAAAATGCAACTTTCAAACCACCCTCATCCCTTCAGCACATGATGTAGGGATTGGTATTTTTTATATGCTAACCTCCAAACTAGTCTCAACAATGCTGCAAAGTCGAAAATTGTGTTCCAAGCATTCCCTTCAAATGATCTATAGTCGAAAATAGTATAAAGTCGAAAATTGTGTTCCAAGCATTCCCTTCAAATTGTCAATTGATCTATTGTCGCTGAACAGAAAATTTCACTCTCAACACTAAAACTGCTGCACAGTCGTAGGGAAATCCGTAAAATAGTGAGAGTATACATCTAATTGAAGATAATTTTATGCTCTATCAGCTCATAATCAGCACGGATTTTTTTCATCAATCGTTCAAAAATTATGAGGCCGAAAAGATGAAAAAATTGGAGGCAGAAGTGTTTTTTCAAAAAATGTCTTACTTTCTAGAGCGGATATCTCAGAAACCATGAGGGATATGGAAAACATGTAAGGGACAAAACTTGTCGGCAATTTTGTAAGCTTTAATTTTGCACGGAATACAAATGCTCATAAGATGCATAGTTTCCGAGATATATGCGAAAAATAAAAAAAATTGGTACTTTCAAACCACCCCCACCCCTTTAGCACAGTGGGTAGGGGTGAGGACTTTTGATATGGAAATCCTCTTACTATCCTTAAAAGATCTGTGCAGTTGAAAATTGTGTTCCAAACTTTTCCCTCTATACCTTTATTTGAGCATTCGTTGCCTGAACTATGTCACGTTATTTTTGATGGAATAACGCTTAGCCTCCTGCTTGGCGGCAATCGGTAGAGCATGAGAATTAACAATTATAAAATCTGGTCGTGGTTTTCTAGGCTATAATTTCTCCAAGATCCTAATAGGCTCATTCCGGAGCTCTCACAATAATTTAATACTGATAATTTATATATATATATATATATATATATATATATATATATATATATATAATTATAATTTATATCCTATGGTATTGGGGAATAAAATGAATGGTACACCATGAAAAATTTGATACATATATTAAACAAATAATCTCAAAGTTGGGTCAATATAGAAAATATATAGAGCAACAAATATATAATGAAACAAGAAACGAAATCAAATAAAATATCACAGATCAGTACTATTTTCTAGTTCTGTAGCACGAAACTTTACCATGTGCTTTCACTTCATTGATCATATGCATTTATCTGCATGTAGCTTTGACATCAACTTGCTGTTGCTTGTCGATTTGGTTAATCCTACTTCATATATTAACTTCCCAAATCAGAGCATGATAAATTGACAAATCACCAATTAAATATATATTAATTTATTAATTTCTACAGTTTCCAATATATATATATATATATATATATATATAATATATATATATATATATATATATATATATATATATATATATATATCAGGGTGCAAGATTCGGCACCTGATGGAATTAGATAAATCAATTCATCCAATGAACCAGAGCTACATTATATTATTACAAATTATATTATAAAATCAATGATCATGTGAACATTAGTATTATTAGCTTAGAACTTAATATTCTTTTAATTGGTGTATCCTTTGATATATAAATTGACTCATTCCTATTCAATAAAATATTTCTTATACCATTTTTAAGACTTGCGCAAGTATTTTTTATTAATTTCTTAATTTTTAAAACCTTTCCGACGAGCTAGCTTCCAATTCTTATTTCACTCGAAGCACTGAGGGTGCCCTATTCTATTTTCAACTATTTGTCACTCACGTGCTGGATTTTTTATAAGTTGCTGATGGCGATCCGAATTCCTGGTAGTCCTGGATATTTGGTGGCCGAAGTCGTCTCTTCCAAGGGATTAAAACATATTTAAATGACTTTTGCTTTACTATAGCATCACAAAGTCTTATGGAAAATTAATAATTTGATAAAAGTCATTAAAAATGTACAGTAAAAGATATTGTGCTCTATAAATTTTGGTGACATTCCATGGTAGTGGTTGGCAGGCAAGTGGGCAAGTTCCACTTTCTTTTTCACAATTTTCATTTCCGACTTGCAAATTTGCATAAAATTTAAATAATTCGTTACTACGCCATTCAAGGCTCAAATAGTTCGTGCCAATCTATTAAATTATTACTTATGTTACCCATCTGACGTTATATCGGTCTTCGGGCAATATCCAAAACATAAACTGAACAACAATAATTCATAAACTCTTATCATTTATATAAATATATACAAATATATTTTAATCGGCTCACTATTACCGCCCATCAATTGCTACCATTCGATTGGTTCATGCAAATTTGTTACAGTATACATGCGCCTACGAACCTCCTACTTCCTTAATACATTAAATTATTTTTATCTTGGGTTTTTAGTACATTTTTTACATGCAATATAATTTTCTAATGATTATAGGTTGTTTCTCATTTTACAACAATTAGCCATGTGCATTTTTGGTTCCTCTAGTTGCATACCATTTAGTTACAATAAATTTCTGCCAAGGTGTCTGGCTAGATTCTACGTTATGCGACTCAATCGATCATTAGGTCGCCGATCAATAGATATTTTACGCCTAACCTCAATTTTTTAATACTTTATATAATATTATATAAGTAGCAAATTATTTCCATTTCTATTCGGCCGTTATAAATTTAGCCATGATACCTAATATTATCTAATCTTTAAAAACGTTATCGCATTTGACGATATTAGCCTATTATTCCACTTAGACCTATAAATTTCTTTCAAGTAAGGATTTTTATTTACCCATCAGAATTTGATACGTTACAACTATAAGCTGGTAGATTTTTATCTCTGCTGGGATAACCACACGTTCTGGCTTAAACACAATTGAATCTTAATATAAATAATTTAGCACGGAGTGTTTGAATTGAAATCGTTTCACAGCACAACTATTTCCAAACTAATATAATAGCTTCTATATTATAGTAACTTCAATAGGATGTAACTCTTTCAAATTTTTAAAGTATTTTCACAAAAATATCTATAATCAACTATGGCTAATTTTTATATCAATTTTCGTCGTGAATGGAGTTTTCAAAGTCTCTATAGAAGATTTTTGAAAGATAAATTGGCGGAGACAGACCCATTTTTCAAACATTCATCAACGATAGATATTGTAGACTGTCTGATTATTCACTATCGAAGAGCACATCCAATAACAACCAGGAAGAGAACATGTCTATAGTGAGCTCCACGTGTTGCTGGCAATGGTATTGCTATCCTTGTCTATCATTCAACACAGCGGATAGCGCTCTCTCTTTCTCGCTTTGCTCTTTTGTCAGATCGTCTTTTAACAATGTAGAATTGATTATTAGCTAACAAAATATTCCATCTTAATTATAAAAATTCATTATGAAATTATTGAAAAATCTAATTTCTTGTTTAATAAAAATCTTTCTATAATTGATTATTTTAAACGAGCATGAACAGTTAATATCACGGTATTTAGATGAGAACGGTAGGGGTCATGAAATGTGTGCGCAGTGGCCAGCCAGCTAGATTGCGCCATCGCCACCAACCGAGGTTTTTAACACCTATTGACAATCTATGAAACTTATTTGTTTAGAAACAGATGATTGGATATAAAATGACGTCAGCTACACCGGAAATTTAGCACAAACATGCGCGTGACACCTACCGTCTTCTTCTATATACCGTGGTTAATATTACATCAATAAACCTGTATCAGCTACCGTCTATAGAAGGCATTGACAAGAAAGAGGATCGGCAACGTTGTTCTCCTATCATTACTGCCATTATATTATATTACTGCCATTAGTTCTTCACTGCCATTATAACGTGGACCTCACTATATGATTGTACAATTGGAAGTAATAATAGTTTTTGTCAGAAAAAATAGCATTACAACAGTTATGAGTTATTGATTAGATAGTAATGAGTAATTTATTAGATAACTTAGTTTAATACAAATTCCTACAATAAATTACATGCTATACTTCAAGTATCATACCCTATACCCTGATATACCCTATACCCTATATCATACGACTATACCATGAATGTCGTATTGAGATTGCATTGAGCTACAAACGTATTTTACTATGTTAATTATACCTCGATAAGTTCGTAATTAGATTCATCCAAGCTTTACAGAAGCAGTGCTAGCTTCCTCTAATCACATATAATTACCAACCCCATTCAGTTCATGCAAAACAGATTAACTCTGGTGAACATGACTTTGCTTAGCTTTTTGAGATAATAATTCAAAGGAACTCACTCACTCCATCTCTCAGAGCGAGTTTAGTTGCCGCTTCAAACGCTCCTCGTTTGTATTAATAACAGAGTTTCTCTTTGAGTAGAGATTTAAACAACTGACGTAAGTAAAACTTTTAACCTCAGAGTCCACAATGCTTAGCTGATGAAATTTTTAAAGTGGTATGTCGGCCAGTGAGATTTTCAAAGTTTGTCACGATTCTTGAATGACAATTTAAAAATATTTCTAGAAATTATATACTATGATGGTGACGCATTTAAATTCATGTTTACTCAAATTCAGATAACGTACTATAGTACTGCAATACTACTACTGAAAAATTGTACTAATGTAGCTTTTAAAGTTGAATACAGCTAATAAAGTAATCAAGTACAGCTTCAAAAAGTAACAAGTTATTTTTTTATCAGAAAATATTATCCACATTCCGACAACATTCTTCAGCCACTTATCACTTGGTATACACTTTTTCATCCAAAGGAATTCCATCAAGTTGGAATAAATTGATGAGTTGCAATCATTCAATTGCTCATTATCCATAAACTCATGAAATTTCATTCAAAAGCATACTTAGTAACACCAGATCTTCCCTTATCCCTGATCATACGATTCTTGCTAGTTGTGTGCTATTTCTTTCAGTAACTAGTTAATATTATAGTTTGAATTGTTTTGCTCTTCTCTGAATTTTTCATCCTTCTTATCCTATTTTTCAATAATCTAATATAATATCAAATATTCAAATTTGCAACTGAAAAACGTCTTCAAATGCGTCCAGCATTCAATTATTCACACGACATGCATGTACGATTGTGAATTTGAAGATCTAGTACTGCATTAGATTGTTCCATTAATTCCAAATTTTATACTATTTTTCTTCTTTATTGAACACCAAATATTTCTTCCGATCTCCAAACCTTTTGTAAATTTTCCCATTATCCATCCCACTCAGACTTCATTCCACAGTTGAGGCAACTTCCCACTAATCCTCCCACATAACTTCTTCAACGGAAGCAATATTCCGATTCTGGAGAAATTCTCATCACCACCCATTGAGAACAATCGATTTTATCCCACCTATATTTTCGCCATTTGAGAGATACTTCACAACAGATCTATATCAGCAGCTACTGTGATCATAATCTCACCTATATTTTGAAGAGGCTTCGTACAGACTCCGCTTGTGAGAGACGTGACCTGTCAACTGATGAACTCCACTCTCGAGTCGAGCTAACACCGTTCCAGTGCTAGTCTCACCACAAATGCAACCCTCGAATTATAATTATCGATCAGGGTACAAACACTGTCGACACTGAGCCAATGGCTTTGGAATCTCAGTCTTGATTTAAACACCACCCACAGACAATAATTATTGTAATACAGTTTTGGTAAGAAACTTGTATATTATGATTAGAAATTCATATACATCGAGTAATCCGATTATGCATATGAGAACATTTGTAAATAATTGTACATTATTTGTCATCATTCAGCATAATTATACAAAATTAGTGTTTATACTATAATATTTTCCAAATCATTCTCAATATATCAAAACACTTTTGTTTCTTCTTTGAGTCTTTGGCATGGGGTGACCAGACGTCCCGATAATCCTAAATTGTTCAGTTTTTTACCAAAAGTCCCTGTATTTCAAAATCGTTTTTTTCGGACGTTTAAAAGCCCCATATTTCGTTTGCTTTTCATTTTATTCTAATTGAGAAACCTTGCATATCTTGATAGGTTGCCCACTAGAACTAGAAATAAGACGTATCTGTCTGTTGTAGTTGATTACTGTAGTTATCCTTTATAGCGATGTGCGCTAACACCTATTTAAGAATAAAAGTGTAGTGTAACCGGTGGAGGTGTGTCTCTTGCATCATATATGGCAACATTATGTAACTGAAAGGGGGGTTATATAATATTTACGGATATATTCTATAATATTTACTGAAATTAAACATCTATTTGAATCATTGACTAGTTGGGAGCTTAGTGAATTCATTCATTGAAATGCACATATCCTCATCATTATTCAACTGTCACCGATTCTAGCAACTAGTAACTAAGAGCCAGGAACGTCAAAGAAAAATATATTTAAATGTCAGGTTTATTGGAGTTTTTGAATCTTGAAACTAAACAAAGCTAATCAGATACTAGATTCATTAACCACTAGCTGGCTCGGCGAACTTTATACCGCCAAATAGTTGATGCATCTCATGAAAAACTTTAGTTGGATGCACAACTGAAGAGACACGTTGCGGCATTTTATTTATATAGATACGAAGACAGTACAATTATTCGAAAAAAAGCAATGAATGTCTTTAGAGCATGTAAGTGCTGAGGCCGCACTACTGGATGGTTACACACAGAACAGTCATTTTGTTTTTAGTCGGGGCGTTTAGAATACATGGGCGTTTATGGAGCACAAACTCTTGTCTACTATCTAGCGACGGCTGTTGGATGACGCAATGATTATAACAGCTTATTTTCATTTCTGTGTGTGGCCAGCTCACAAATCTTCTCCCATAAGGATTACATGTAAACTTTGAAGGACCGTAGGAAAGAGTCCTGAAGTCGGATTATAAATTTGATAGGCCATAAAGCTGGTCCTGAACATAACGAACACAACTGAAAAAATCATAAAATTTGGTGCACACATAAAAAAGCTATTGTCAAAATTTGAGGCTCGATTTTTATTTATATAGATAATCTCATCTCAAATTTTGATACAAAACAAAGTTGATCGGCTTGACAAAAGTTAATGATTTAGGACAAAAATGTATATTCGATTTCAATTTCTACGATTTGTTAACTTGTTGGCATTTTAATTTGGAACTTAGCCATTCTTCTTTCATAACCTTCAATCATTCGATTGGTAGGCAGGATTCCATCATTTTCTGTCCAGAGCTATACTTTTCAATTGGATGTAGCTCTGCATCCCTAGATCTTTGGTAACTTGCATCAAATATTGTAGCCGGGGTCTTCCACAAGCTCTTTGTCCAATTATTATTCCTTCCAGTATTCTCAACAGCCATTCTATGGAACTCAATTTTGAGCAAAATAAGGAAAACCACAAAATGTTGGCACTCACCATAAGAAAGAATACTTAACTTCTGACATTCACGATTTATACACAATAAGATACACAACTCACGAATTCACACAGACGTTCTACCAAACTTCTATTTCATTTATGTTACTTATGAATTTCATTACTAAATTCACCAATAATTTCCATATCCATTTCTCGAAATATCAAACTGAACAGTATCAAAAATGACTATTTGCCTCTCTGAATGGGAAGCTGATACATTCATAGAGTCGAGGCTTGTTCACCATTACATTTTCAATTGCTCAAATCGAGCTGTGGCTTTTTCACTGAAAATTTCCCCCCTCCACGAGCGTTGAGCCCAACTTTCAGTGGAAAGTTAATAATACGCTCCCAATATCCACTATTACATTACAAAAATTATCTATGTTCGAATAATTCCAACGTACAAGTGTAGTAGATTTTTCCAACATTAAATTGAAACTGATACTTGGGAAATGCACGAAAATTTCTTCAATTTTGACAACTAAGCAGCAAGTAAGATCAAGACATCGTTAATCTCACACTAAAAATTCACAGTAAAATCAAAGGTGCATTTCAGTTCAATTTCAATTTCTATCAATAACCTCAAAAAAAGTAACAAGACACACAAAAACTATAATAATACGCTCCCAATATTAACATCTTATCCACTACGAAAGTGTGACTTTTGCGTGGTTGGCTAGTATTCTTCCTGAGATCGGGAACGGAAAATGTGGAATTTGAAAAACCTAAAATAAATCATGTTTTTGGTCTCAGGGGACCTTGAATTGAAACAAATAGAAAACTTGTTTGTTCTTTTCAAAGAAAATTTGTTTAGTTCTTTTGGAAAGCAATACTTTGCTTACCTATGGTAGTAAGTGGGCAAGGGAAGTAAAAACCGTTCAACAACCGTTTAAATCCGCTAAAACAAGAACAAAGAGAATAAATTATTTCTCTTGAACTTAACCTTGAATTCCACAACATCATTAGTTTTTTCCAGGCATTAGTAATTATTCAAGTCTTTCCTGTTGACATTTCCCTGTTCCAAACACTTATCAAATAACTAATTATTATCAACGCTCCTGTCAATTTTAATCAAAACGAACATCTCCAGGCATTCAGGTTCCTCTCCAATCTTGCAATAGTGGAGTGTTAATGAAAAAGATATTGTTGCCACATTCTTCGGATGCTCAAGACAATTGGAAAGCGCAGGAGAATATCGAGCATCTCCGAGCCAACAGCTTACTTGCTCTCTTGTGTTTGTCCTTAGTAAAAGGAAAGTTTCTGTTTAACAAGAAGAGACAACTCGGATACTTTGAAGCTGTATTTTCAATTCAGATACCCAGCTGCTGGCTTTTCACTCCTCCTATAAGGAATTCTCGTCCACTCCGCTGTGCAGGATTTTGAAATGTTCGCTGAAATACAAAACTGGTGATGCGCAAATACTAGCGGCATTACTTTTCAATCTGCTACTTATTATTCGCTCTGCAAAGCCAACACACGTTTCACCTTCGCCAAACTTTTGAGATCTGATGTTATGAGAAACGTAAATGAAGTCAAACTCTGTCAAACTTCTTGTCTTTCACAGTTGCTTGAGGATTAGCTTTTTTCGCACTGACATGTGACATGTACTCTTCTGCTCAGTAAGTTCATTCATTTGTTATGAATTTTAGTTGTTATTCCTTGATGATAATAATTATTTGTGATCTTTAATAACCTCTTTTAATCCATTAAATTGTCAACGAACATGTTTTTTGTTGAAGAATGATGAATTAAGATGGACAAGGACAATACACTCCAAAATAGAAATTCATTCAAAAATATAAAAAAAATAAAACTTAGTAGAAGAATTTGTAGCTAGAAAAGCTTGAGTACACTAACAATGAATTTTATTACACAAACATTGAATTATTGAGTTGTTTCTATAATATTCATCATCAAATTGAACATTTTGGAGTGAAGAAACGATGTGAGAGTGTTATGATGAGAGTGCAATCGTTGAGTATGAGGATGAAGAAAATATTAGAATCTTTTCCAGTATCGATTGCTTGTTTCGTAAGATTCATGCAGAATAATGTTCATGCATGTATAATATTCCGAACAAGTACCTAGAAATATTTAAGTTACTTTCTAACTGTACAGTCTTTATTTTTCTTCCAATCTGTACTATTCATCATCATAACTATCACAGTCATCCTGATTGACCCATCCCAGTAGCATCATAACATATTGAGAGCCATTAAACGTTCCTCAACCCTCCACAAATAAACTAACAAATGTATCGATTTGTAATCCAAACTAAGAATCTGGTAATCTGCTATCAACCAGTTCCAGTCGAGCTACAGAGTTTTATTCCGCTACTTCTCATCAAATACACTATAAACTATTCTGGTATAGAATGTAAGATATATAATAAAACTTTATACCGTACTATAGACTACTTGATATAGAATTTATTCTGTTCGAACTTAACAGCCAGCTAGCTATAGATTCGTCTGATATCGTACTAGGAATGGAGAGAGATTCTACCCCCAACCATCCATATAGAAGAGTGGAACTCAGCAAATTGATGAAATTCGTCAGAGGAGAAACGGACCAGAGAAATTTATGACGCGGCTAGCTAGCCCCATAAATTCGTTTCATACTTGCTAACAGATGCGACAGATCGTTCACCCCGTAAATTTCACCTTCAAGCTACAATATGCTTCAAATCATGGCCTCCATGAACAGATCAATCTTGAACGTTTCAAAAAAATATATGCTATGATTTTGATAACTTCATAATGTTTATGCGGTACCGGAAGCCGAGTTGATAGAATAATAGTTATTTGTGTTTATTTGGAATACTTATCCAACATTTGGAATACTTTACCTATTTTTGGAATACTTTTATGATCACAAATAAAATGTATTTTAATGTCTGTAATAATAATTATTAAGTGCATATTTATGATTTCAGATTCACAGAATAGGCTATAGATCTACTGAAAATTCCTTAACATTTATAATATTCTCATACTCATGTTTGAATACTAGACTATGAAATACTCTATGAATATAGAGTAATATAGAGTATAAAGAGTATGAATACTAGATTTTAGTATGAAATAATTCTATATTATTCCAAGCGGAGAAAGAATTAAATCATTTGGAATTTTTTTCATCAAACTTTCGAATAATTAAATCAGATCTGTTTTCAATGTATATTCCAATCTGGATCAATTTTATATTCTCTTCGAATTCGAGGATATGAGAAAATGAATTTCAACATATACATAAAAAAGACGGAAAAGAGTAAATAATCAGCCTCCACGATGTGAATCTATAGTGAGGCTCATTTTAAACCAACACCATTCCTTATTAATAACATGAATGCTTCCCATTCAATCGATGCTGACAGCCTGAAGTGAATCTCGCCATACCTCATCCACAAATGAACAAAGGTTGCGTTTGTTCTCCCTTGGGTTGGAGGCGAATGAAATCTCGCAATATGAATGTTTTAATTAGCTCTCACAGCGCGATCCCGCCGGAAAACGTTTACGAAGGGAGCAGAAAAGGATACAAAGAGAATTCAGAGATAGAGAGTTAAAAATTAAGAGAAAAATGAATGTACCTTGCCATTGTGCACTACTGTATCTCAGTTCTTGAATGAATCAAGAAAGGAATCATGAATTGAGAGCGATTCAATCGAGATACGTAGAAGCGAACACCATTACCCTCGAGTTTGAGCGTTTTAAATAGCTTACT
Source organism: Nilaparvata lugens (assembly GCF_014356525.2). Lineage (NCBI taxonomy): Eukaryota > Metazoa > Arthropoda > Insecta > Hemiptera > Delphacidae > Nilaparvata > Nilaparvata lugens. The sequence goes on along the minus strand of NC_052513.1, from coordinate 20,992,309 downwards.
TCTCTTTTATTTTGTACAGTGGGCAACATTCGGAAATAATAATATTGGTAGACTATACTAATCTGAGGTGGAATAATTTTTCCTTGTCTCATGGAAAGGACCAGAGCTTAGTCGTTAATTGTTTTATCGTTAGGAAGCAGAACATCTATAATTATTGATCGATGGGCACCAGTAGAATCATCCTTCTTTCGTGAAAGGGAATTGGAATTTTAATTCGAGAGATATCATAGCATAGCAGACATTTCATCCTTGATTGGAATATAACACTTCTCCAAGCCTCGATCGTTGGTGATCATAGGTAAATTTCCTCTCACAATTTCTAGACCTGAACCTATTGCCTTGTAATTATTCTTAAAATGGAATGAATCGTTAATAGTTTTTAGCACGTACAAAATGAAGATCTAAACACTGATGCTATTTCTCTTCGATTCTCTCAATAAAGATAATTCTCTTTGCGTCTGCAATAACGCAAATTAATTATAAGCTTTTATAAGCTATTGACAAATTTAGCTATTATCCCTCTCAGGAAAATTGAAATGTTGAGTTCATATACTTGGTGATTGTCCGCCAATAAATCAACCGATTATATTCAAATTGCTCGAGATCACTTGAAAAGTAGCAATTCCATACTGCAAAACATTTAATGCTCTCATCGAAAAGTGACCTGAATAATATAATAATTGGAGAGAGAAGACTCAGTAAGTCTATGCAATCGAGGAAGGTAGAAGATTATTTAGACTGAACGAGATTTGAGTGAGGCGTAAAGGTTGGAGGAGGAGGAGGAGGAGGAGGAGGAGGAGGAGGAGGAGGAGAAGGAAAATTATAAGAACGATGGAAAATTTCATTACACGTATTTCCAAGGCTTTCCACCTCAGACATTGTTCGTCTGCGCTGAACTTAATAAAACTCTTTCCGAATAATTAGGTCCACATCCAATCTTCTCTTTTCTTTTTTCCTCCCTCCTTCATCAATTGCCCCCTCCTTCCCCTCCAACCAGCCACGGATCAAACAATCATCATCACAATCGTCTGACCAATATGGTATCCGAAAAACTCCGCAAAAATATCTTTAGACCATTTTTATTGCTCAACCCTGGGGAAGGTACCTAAGCCGCTTAATGCTGTCTGAATCCGCTTTGTGCAAGCTTATTAATTTTTTACAGGCTCACCTCATTCTCATTATTTTTTGTGGTGCTCATTTTCCTTCGCCGGTCTGTACGCTTGAACAATGAAGTCAGTTAATTCAACTTCCTCGATTCTTTTATAAATGTAAGCAACAGAATTATGCTCATTATTCTCATGTTTTGAACTGCGAAAGTCGCTTGAATGATATTAATTCCTGAAAAGTATTAATTCAAATTAAGAAAATTAAAGTTCACAACACTCCATCAAGGTATTAGGAAGGATAATGGAGTTAGAGTTGTTGATCGCCTCAGGCTGAACGTCTCAGCTTTGGTACAGTACCTACTTCGAAACAATTTGAGAATGTTTTCACTTGATAAACCGACATGTACAATTTCAAGTGAATCATTCCAGAATATTTCAGCGTTTTATTCAGACTAGACTACAGTTTATGATTCAACTTTCATGTAACTGTAATTTTAAATTATCAGTAGATATCAGTAGAATCGGGTTAAAGAAAGGAGACGGCGCCGCGCTACCTGTACACTGGGCTATTGTTCCAAAAAGTTTCTTCTTCCAACTCTCGACTATCACACTCTATTGTCCTCTGAATCCGCTTCATTACCTTCATTAGTGGCCGGAGTGGCCCCGTCTGCTTTCTTGAAGGCAGTTTTAGCTGGTATGGACTCATCTATTACTTTCTATATAGTAATGAAATATAATTTACAGTTTTTGTTGATAATTTTTTTTTTATTTTGCAATGCGTTAAAATATTCATCAAGCTGTGTACAGACTTGTGCCACGAGCACACGCCGTATATATGCTTTCCATAAGCTGATGCTATAATTATCATACTATACATATATATTTGATTATTTGATAATTATAGCATCAGCTTATGGAAAGCGTACGGCGTTTGTTCGTGGCACAAGTCTGTACACAGCTTGATGAATATTATAACGCATTGCGAAATTTAAAAAAATGTAACAAAAACTGTAAATTATATTTCATTATTATAAGGTTCCTCCTATAACCTACACTACACTCACTACACTCTCTTGCTCTTGACTTCTGCTATCCATTCAATCAACTAGGAACTATTCATGATCTATGTTGCCCTAGTAGTTTGAAATTGAACCGGATGTCCAAAAATACATTTCTTGACGATGGATTTTCCCAATCAATTTTCTCATCCTGAACTTCTCCCTTCTCCGGGGATGTCATTCCAGTACATTTCAGTAACAATCACTTGCAGTTTGCAGCTCGTCCAAGCAAGTAGACAGATCTTGTAACTACCGTCTCGAACAGTGTCTTACAATTTACCTGTCCTACATGGAGTATACTCGAAGTCTCACTGAGTTTCGGGAACACATATCAAAGACTGTTATGAAACGTTTTTTAATACCACTATCACCAATTTGTACTTTGATATGTGTGTGTTTATGTACTGTAATGTATATGTGATGTATTTAGTCTCATCATGTACAGTAAATATAATAGGACGTAAGGATAAGTATAAAAGTATGTAAAATAAAAAATAATACGTTCTTAGTTTGACTAAATTTTTTCTTATAATCGATAGTAATGTATGTGTTTATCCAATCAATGTAGGCTACTACTGGTTCACAGCTGAAAATGCCTTTAAGTAATCAGACTGGGCCATCAATTTATTCCTCGGAGTAGAATCCTTAACAATAGACCACGAAAATGTCGAAACTCATTAACAATAGGCGACCACTGAAGGGTCACTAGAACTTCTACCAATTCATCCATTGCTTTCGGCGGCCCCGTCTCCTTTCTTTTACCCGATCTACCTGGTAACAGGTTTGATTCTTTGTACATTCATCAATCCGCAGAGAAACTTTTATAATTTCACAAAATTTTATAATCTTGTTAGTTATTAAAATTTTTTACTCAGGATTCAACTCATCGCAAGTGATCAATTTCTCTTCCGACCGGTTATAAAGACCTTGAAGGCTTTTAAGGGTCTTACATAGGCATTTTTATATCAGAGCCCAATCGATGTAATGACTCAATTTTACAGCTATATAGTTTATTTTTATTATAAGTTTTCGAGGGTGATGAAAATCAGATTTTATGTTCTCCCTTCCATTTAATAGCAGCTGTACAAGCAATCGAGCAGTGCTATAAAGTTGTACGTTATTCTTCTTGTAATTGATTCAAGAATGTGAGGGTGAATCAAAACTGAATTTCATCAAATCTGAAACTTAAATACAAGTTGTACGTCATTGGAGCACAGATGCGACCCGTACTATAAGAAATAAACGCACTTCAGCGTCTTTCTGGCATCAGAGTCGAGCGATAAATTGCCAAGTTATTATCCAAGTTTTAAAACCGCAGTATCAGTTATGCTCTGTGGGACTGCTACAGCCAACTTTTCCACCAACTTTCTTTCCTTATTTGTGGAATAATGTTCAGAAGTTGCCATTCAGTGAAGTTTGATCGCTGCTAGTTTTGCCAGTCTTTGACTTCTTGATGACACCGTCAATCTCATTCTGCAAAGAAAAAAGATAATAGAAGTGGTTTGGCAGTTTTTCATTGTTTTCTACTATTTTCTCTCCTCTATCCTCCCCCTACCCCTCATCCTCCTCCACTCACTGCTCCACCACTTCCCCAACCTTCTACTCCACCACCACCTCATGTCTTCTCCTGTTCCACTTAATACGCAACTATTGTGACATTGTTGCAGCTTCAATACAATTACACTTTGAAGTCAACGGAACTGAGTTTATTCAACTGTTGTTTTCGCCCTTTCTGTTTTTATAAGAGGAAACCACCCTTTCAGAACATCAAAGCTCACATTCTAGTTGCTTTTCTTTAGCATACTGCTTTTCAGGATTTGCTGCTTTTAAAAGTTGAGTGCCTTGTGGAAAACTAAAACTAGCTTATATAATAGGTTCTGAATGTTTTTCTTGTTTCTTCGAATCTAAGACAATATAAGGCCAGTCTATTTGTCTTTGCATTATATTGTCTACTGCTGTCATGATAAAGAACAGACAATTATGATTAATTGGCTACAATTATTGTATTATTTCTTAAATTAGAAGTCAGTACCATAGAGAAATATAGATATAGAATAATAGCGACTTGGCTTTCCTGTTGCAAATGATATTATTCAAACTGTTGAAATGTGTTCAAGCTCTGGATATTTTTTACAGTTAAATCGAGATTCAATTTCAGTAATAATAGCAATTAAACCATTAAAATAACAAAAGAGAAATATAGAAATTGCAATAATAACTACAATAAAGAATAATAAAGTTGTCATTTTCATATTCCACGGAAACGCGGAATATTTGAAATCCAGCTTAAACAGTGACTGGAAATAATACTTCGAATTTAATATTTAATTGAACTTTTGGAAGAGAGATCCAATAAGAAGGAGAATCGCAAGTACACATATACCAGCAATTTATACAGTATAGAACGTATTGTATTATAAATTATAGATCAAAATTGTATTATATTGTATTGACTGTATTGTAGATCAATTTACAATGGTCCAAAAATTTTACATTCTCTATGTAAAGAGGGAAAATTTAAGTAATTTTAGATTTCATAGATTAATAGCAGTTATCAAATTTGAAACTATAAACTTAGGTGCAAAACTATCATATAAAATTTACCACAGCTTTCTCTATAAAATTTTCTAGGCCCTATTAGTAGGATTCAGCATTTATCTTAGATATATTAGTGCAGGAATGATACCGATAGTAAGATACCACACTGATATCAAATATTTGTACATGTAGAAGTCATCCATTTCGACCGTCTACAAGGCTGTAAAATTTGACAAGCCTCTCAGGCCAGCTCACAAATCCATCGCTGAAAAGTGAAGCTACCATAGAAACACCGCTATCTAGAGTGCACTCCTCATTTTATGTGGGTTCCGTCAGCGTTGAATCGCACTTGAAACGTTCAATGAACGTTTATCAACGAGAGCGCTCACCGACCAATGGGAAAGCGTCGTTTTGATGCGGTGAAAGTGGAGCGGCACAGTACGGTAGGGTGCGGCATGTCACTACCACAATGTACAACAAGTACAGCACAACACACAATTGCCGCGGCAAAGTGGGGTACTGCAAAGACAATAGGAAACAGCTCCAAGATGTCCCGCCGCAAATGGCCACAAATCCCCATTGTTTGCCGCAACTCGTCTTCTCCGTTATAAGCCGCCATGTGTCTGAAGTCTCAACCCGTTCTCTTGCAGAGTCTATCCGAAGACAGCTTCGCACAAATCGTGTCACTGTCAAAGACTTAGCCAACGATATGTTTAGTGTTGTCTGGTCGCGCTTGCAGACTCTCTCACGCCTGTCAAAGTGCAAGATATGTTTATTCCTTCTAGAGTTGAACTGCGTTCAAACAGACAATCGCGTCTTAATCAAACTTCAAATTAGTGGGGGTTCCAATGTAAAGGTTGTACTGAAACCTCAATAAAGAGTTTTTCTCATGTACAAGAGATTATAACAGTTATAGAAACTTCCAATATTGACACCACCATCCTTCCAGACTTGAACAGCACTCAAACAGAGACAGCTGCGTCTTAACCAAACCTCAAATTAGTTGTGGCTGCACAGAGAAGTAGTAGTGAGTTCTCAACAAGGAGTTCTTCTGTACACGAGTTTATAACAGTTATAGAAACTTCTAATATTGACACCACTATCCTTCACAAGTTGAACAGCATTGAAACATACATCATTAATTTGAATCTTTATCAAAATTCAAATTAGTGGAGTTTGCACATAGAAGTAGCAATGAGCTCCTCAACAAGGAGTTCTTCTGTACAAGTGATTATAACTTCAACTATAGAAATTTCCAATATTTTTTTTTCTATTGGTCAATACTATAGCCATCTAATGAGCTAATGAGCTAATGAGCTAATTTTTTCTATCCTAAATTACTACTTGAAAAATTGAACAGTGAATTTCTCATTAGAAACTCTTACTGCTATTGTTTAATTAATATGTACACTTATTGACTGCACTATAGAAGCTAGATTCACTCAATCACTGCTCTGCTCTTTCACTGGACACTACTTAAACAAGCACTACACTAGTTCAAACGGTTTCCTCCTTTTGAGCCTCCGCACCAACCCTCCATTGTCTAGCAGCTGGATCGCCTCGACGTTGTGTTCCAATATTGACACCACAATCTTTCCAGAGTTTTACGGCATTTAAAGAGACATGATAAATGCTCTAATCAAACTCAATGTTGTGGGCTGTTTCATAATGTGGTATTGATGACACTTCAATAATTTATAGTATTAATACGTAAATCAATATGAAATATAAGCTGCTAGAATACTAACTTAGTTGTGGCTGCTTTAGAGTATCAAGAATCGAGTAAACTATCAAGTCGACTATGTTGTTGAAAAATACTGTGGAAATAATTCACGTGGATAAATGTTTTTCTTCTTTTGTATCCAACTTTGAATGATTGAACTTCGTAGTTTTAAGACTTCTACAAGGAGACGTAAGAAATGTTTAGATATGATTTTCTCTACTTCCTATATAATTATGTTTTTACAAACAAATTATTATTAGAATTAAATTTTTGGATCAGACAGAAAACTTTAACTGAAACTAGTTTTGAGACCTTGAAAAAACTTTTGTTGTTTAATATCTGTTAGTATACTTTCTGTGTAGGAGTAGACATGACATGCTGTATTTTCCAAAAACGTTTTTGCAAGGACTTTATCGTTCACCACTGAATTCACTGAAGCAGCCTCAATCAAGCTACTGCTGTATTTATTTTAGCTCGAGCCAATAATATTATTTTTCCAATCCAAATAGGAGCTTTGAACTTCTCATGCTTATAATTTTCAAATAGATTTTCTACTTTAGTTCTTATTGAATTGAGGAAGGAAAGAATTGGTCAAAGATTCGATAAATCTATCTATCACTGTCCTTGGTGATGGGATGGACCCATTTAACAGCTTGATCAAGCTTTGAATATACTTTGCATATTCTTCTGGTGAAAATGGAATTTCATAAATCTCTCACTTCCCATTCTCTAAATACGTTTTTTCTCATTACTGAGTAGTGTACAAGCTTTGAAAATCGTTAGTCCTAGTACTAGTAACAGTTATATTAAAACATAATCAATGTACTGTAAAAAAGAAAAAATAAACATATCAATCAAAATTCATCTCATGCTGATCTATAGTTAGTTGATCAACATAATCAATCTACTGTAAATTGATAATTTCCATTTAATAAGCTTATATAGTTCAAAAAGGCTTTCTCTACAATCATTCACATTTATTTATTCATTCATTTTCATATATGAATAAATAATTTGATAATTATTATTGGAATATTTTATTCACCTGGAGCAGTAATTTTAAGACTCAAAATATTCTAACTACAATCGATTTAATACAATGATTAATAGTTTATTCATTTGTGTTGCAGGGCATTGAATAGTCTGCTTCGCAGTTGCAGTTAGTAGCTGAATTGAGCGAGGCAATGTGAAACAACCCTTTCAAAAAGACATCTTGAAACTATGTCATCGTATTTTGGAGTACGCTCAGTAAACGAAATCCCTTTTCCGATTATTTGCCCTGGTATAGAAAGGTAGTTCTCTCTAGAGAGTCATAACACTCGACTTTGCTCAAGAGAAGACAACTTCTCTGTTGAGTTTCTCTCCTGAGTGAGGCAACGTGTTGCAAGTTTGTTTTTAATAAACGAGAAACTTTCATAACGATAGATTTTCACAGCCATCTTACCTGATAAGGAGAGAGACAGTTTGCCATCTTCTGCACTTCACTCTCCCTCAATTCCTCTTTCCCCTTCTTTCTCTTCTTCTTCTCCTTTTCATCATCTTCTCTCTCATCTTTTCTACTCCTTTCATAGAGAACTTAGCACAGTTTCCGCCGCCTGGTGTGATGTTTGTCAGTTTCCAGCTTCAATTGTCTCTATTCAAGCACATTTCAGCAGTATTTGACTGTACACTTCCACACAATAGATTTCAAAGGTTTATGTCACTTTAAGTGAATGTTTTTCATGCTCTGATGACACGATGCAATCATTTCTAAGCTCATATAGTTTTATCATTGATTTTTTTCTCATCAAAGGTCCTCCAGCTGAACTTTATGCAAAATAATAATATTGAGATTTCATCTATAACATGGCATACCTCGAATGATTATGACTAAGAAATTTGATGAATATTTTTCGATTGTTTGGTGATTTTTCAAATACCGTTCCACAGTATTTCATTCTGATATTATAATATCTGCCATATTTATTCACCATATATTATTGTAACCTGAGTGATATAATATTCCAAGATACAGGCTATTCTATTAGCATCATGAGTAAATTCTCTTCTAGATTATAATCAATTAATAGTACCTATGTTGTTTTCAAGAAATGTATTGATGATGTTTCACGTAAGAGAAAGTAAAAATCAAAAAATTGAAAAAAATTGGGCGTTTAAGAGTTAAAGTCACTTGTTTCTGGTGACAAGTCTTCAATTTATTGGTCTCTATTCCAATCTTGAAATTACTCGAGTTACATGAAGTATTTTATAGTGATTATTTTACAACACTGAATCCTTTTCTTTATAAATCTTCCCTATATTGTAATCTGACATCAAATTTCCTTATTGAAATTTCCCTAAATGAATACTCATAAATCAGTTACCGAAGCTTATTTCTTACTTAAAAACTAATTATTCATCGCATCACCTACGCATAGCTCAGGGCAATCAGTGGAATCCATTAAGGACAGCCGGAAAAAAGAGGAAAACAAATTAGTGCTGTTCTGTAAGAAAATTGAGAGCATTTCAGCGCAAAGATGCAATCTAGATTAGTGCGGAAATTCGCGTTCATTGTCGGGACAAATTTCATGAAACCTATTGTATTATTTTGCGCTGCAGGCTGCTCTGTGTTTTGATAGCATATATAGGAGTTTATCAGTGTTTCAGATATGATGGCAAACGCAGTGTCGTCTAGCCACTATAGCCAGTGGCCCACTTTCTGAAATTAAAAGCTTAGAAGCTATCTCGGTTGGAAATTTATCGTCGACAATTCATTTTCCACCTCTTATACAAGTTTGAAGTAAATTTATGGTCGGACCGTGTCTAGCTAGGTAGCTGCTCTCAAAAGATACAATCGTCGTACCAACTGCTAGCTTCTTTCCGGATAAATTAATTTCGACTCAAAAGTTTAACTCTTAAATCACTCACAAACTTTACTACGGTTGCAGCCTCAAAAATTCATAAACGCTTTCTTTCGATTTTCTCGGAACAAAATCAAGATGTTCGCTTGGATTGTGATCTGGAAATGATTGAAATTGAATTTAATTTTAAAGTTTTCTCATAAAATATTTTTACAGTTCTGGATAAATAACAAATCAACTAGATAGTATGTTTGTGATACTTCAAGTGAAATATATTAATGCTTGATGTACTTTTAGTCCAGTCAAAGGTTATAGAGGGAAATGTTTGGCAGACTATTTTTGACCCCGCAGTTCGGTTTAGGGTAGTAAGGAGAAAACATATCAAAAGTCCTCACCCCTACCCACTGTGCTGAGGGGGTGGGGGTGGTTCAAAGGTACCATTTTTTGGTTTCTCGCATATAACTCGAAAACTATGTATCTTACGGACATATCTGTTATATACGAAATTGAAGCTTACATGATTTCCTACAATATTGATTTCACAACGTTTCCTATATCTCCTCTAGTTTTCGAGATATCCGCTCTTGAGGGTGTGACATTTTTGAAAAAACACATTTGCCTCTAATTTTTTTCAATTTTTGCTCATATAACTTTTTTAAAATCGATGGGAAAAATCCATGCTGATTATAAGCTTATAGAGCATTGAATTCTCTTCAATTTTATGTATAATTTTACACTCTTACAAATATTTCCCTACACCTTTTGCAGCAGCTTTAGTGTTGATTGTGAAATCTCCATTTTTGCAACAAAACAAACCAATTGTCAAAGGAATCTGGAGGGAATGTTTTAAACCAAATTTTTCACTCTGCAGCTTTGTTGAGACCAGTTAGGAGAAGAAAATAAATCAAAAGTCCCCATTCCTAACTCATGTTCTAAGGGTATGAGAGTGGTTTAAAAGCTGCATTTTTCAGCGTTTTGCTCCCTCGCTCATATCTTGAGAACAATGCGTTCAACTGACATAACTAACTATTCAAAAATGAAGCTTAATGAATTCTCTACACTTTTTGTTCAATGGAATTTTCTGATATTCCCAACAGTTCCCGAGTTATTCGCTCTTGAAGGTGTGTAATTATTAAAATGACAGGTTTTTATCCAATGTTTTGCTCTTATAGAGCTTACTAGCAAGAGCCCGTGCTTCGCAAGGAACTATTTTAGAACTTGACAAAATGAAAACTTGATGTAATGAAATTTTGAAGAATTGAGAATAGGTCTATAACCATCCTTGGTTAATTAAGAATCTATAAGCAAAATTTCAAGTTAATTAGTCCAGTAGTTCAGACGTGATGATGCGTCAAACATAATTTTCCTATCCCGTACGTGCATAAGCCAGCTCTTTACTTTATATAATTATTATAGATAATAGTTAACGACTAGCTCTTTACTTTATATAATTATTATAGATAATAGTTAACGACTGCAAGAGATAGGACTGTAGAACAGAATAGTGATGAAACTATGATAGCACCAGAAGTGTCTCAAACACAATAGTAGGTACTACATGAACTTATTGAAAGTGATTTGAAAAAATGTTAAAACAACAGAACTGAATCCTTATCATTCTACCTACATTTAGAGAGGCTTTTGTTTCAGCCGAATGGAAATCTATTTATAAAAAATTAATGTCTGTTTGTGTGTTTGTTTGTTCCCTGTAGACTTGAAAACTACTTGAAATAACGGCATGAAACTTTGGGAATATGTTGTGTGAATATTGGGGATGGTTTCTGAACAGAAATTTTAATAGTGGGGCTAATAATAATTATTCATTAATCCATTTTAGAGACATATGTTTTCGGAATAATGAATGCTACATGACTAAGCACATAGGAAGTCCGTATTGAGATGTAAATGAACATGTTGATTGTCAGATAAATTTCATGATTCACCAAATAAAGTCAAGTGTAACATGAGATACATTGGCGGTACGGAGTTCGCTGGGTAAGTTAGTTGTAAATTAAGCTTTATTATTAATAGACAATTCTGAAAAAGACAGGCTCAATCACCAGGAATACTATAAATCTATGAGGGACCAGTAAGCCATTAATTTTGAGTAGTTCAATTACTTCCATTATGGACACTGGAACTGGATACATTATGGACAATCAATACGTATGAAAGCTACCGTACAGAGTAAAAAACTTTTGATTGCAGTTACCCTGACTACTGTATTATGAATAACCATTCGGATCAAATATAAGGAATAACTCGCATCTCTCATCAACTCGTAATTTTTATTCACAAAATATTAACAAAAAATATATATATTAAGTTATATTTAATAAACTCATGGCTAGTACTCAAGTTTGTCTTTTTCTGGCCGTGCTACAAATGAATGTAGGTATATGTTTGACATTTTGTTTCTGTAATCTTGTTGTCTATTAAGAAAGTTTTCAATGTGATTTTTAATGGAAATAAAATTTGAATTTGAAAAAAGAATTATCAACAAACTCCTAACCAAAGAAAACCTTTGTGCTCTGTTCTAATCGGAGTGTATGAGACTCCATATACAGCTGATAGAAGGCGCAAACCGAACTGGCCAAGCATACAACGATGGAACAAACACGTGGTAAGCTTGCGCTCTCAATCAACGCAAAATCAATTCGATCAGCTAATTGATGAAATTGTTTTAAGCTTTCCAATGTTTACAACATATGTTAGAATATGATGTTTCAATTATTTCAGTTCCATATGGAGTTCACCTTACCATAAGCTTACTTAATAGGATCCTTTTTCATCCTTTGAAATTCTTAGAGGCAAAATATCTCAAAATCCGTTCTTAGTGCGCATCTAGCATGTTTGAAGAATATTTGTGCAAAGTTTTAAGTCTGTATACCAATTAGTTTGAGCTGTGGTGTGATTTTACATCAAAATTTTCGAATAGTGCCCTCTCCTAAACCCCCCTGTGCTCCTGATTGGAATTTTTCTGCATAGATCTGATTTTTTTCGTACCTGAACGAAAAAGTTCCTCATGACTTTGCTGTGCAATGAATGTTTTAAAAGTGATAATTTTGGGGGACCCAGCTCCCTCAGGGGGGGCAGATTCCTGAAAATCCTTTTCTAGTGGATGTTTTGAGGCTACAATAAACAATTATTGTGCGAAATTTCAAGTTTTTAGGCTTAGTAGTTTGGGCTGTGGTGGGATTTCAGTTTGTCGGGGCTTAGCCTTTTAGATATAGGTAGAAGAAGAAGAAGAAGAAGAAGAAGAAGAAGAAGAAGAAGAAGAAGAAGAAGAAGAAGAAGTAGAAGTAGAAGTGGAAGTAGAAGTGGAAGTGGAAGTAGAAGTAGAAGTAGAAGTAGAAGTAGAAGTAGAAGTGGAAGTAGAAGTAGAAGTAGACGTAGAAGTAGAAGTGGAAGTAGAAGTAGAAGTAGAAGTAGAAGTAGAAGTAGAAGTAGAAGTAGAAGTAGAAGTAGAAGTAGAAGTAGAAGTAGAAGTAGAAGTAGAAGTAGAAGTAGAAGTAGAAGTAGAAGTAGAAGTGGAAGTAGAAGTGGAAGTAGAAGTAGAAGTAGAAGTAGAAGTAGAAGTAGAAGTAGAAGTAGAAGTAGAAGTAGAAGTAGAAGTGGAAGTAGAAGTAGAAGAAGAAGAAGAAGAAGAAGAAGAAGAAGAAGAAGAAGATAGATTATTATGTTGCTTTGGCCTGTGATCTGTATAAATGTCCTGTAAGAACTAAAGGTGCGTTCACACATGCCGAACCGAACCGCGCAGCAAACCGTGCATTCCTCCGAACATCTTGCCTTTCAGTGAACATGAGCATAATTATGTTTCATAAAGTTAAAAATCAGCTGTACCGTATCATTCGCCATACTATACTCTTAACCATTCGCCGTGCCGCTTGCCTCTGTTCTAACTGCTCGCCTCACCTCACTCCGAACGCTGAACTTTTCAGCCAATCAGAGCCCTCGATTACAATTCGCCGTGCAGCTCGCTCCACAATATTTTGGCTATCCATCACATGTGAAAAACATGCGAACATGAATACAGAAGTATGGGCAATTTTTTATTTGATTAAATTCATGTTTTGAAGAATTCATTGTTACAAATGATAAATTGATAGGAGCTAATAAATATTTTCTAATTCAAATGAAATAACTTCTGAAAAAAATAATGATTGGATAAATACCAATATTGAATTATTGTTGACCAAGGACTCAGTACATCGACAATTCATTCAACTAATTCTTTATTGATAAAATTATAATCATTTTCTCTATTGATAATCAATTTCATCAACTAACTGAAAAAAGTACTTCAATTTTCATGAATTTATTAATAGAATTATATAAATCTAAAGTGTAGGTCATATCTAAATTCACAAAGAGTTCGATTCTTGTTGGCAAGATAGATGTTATTCAATGCAGAAATCATTGTTATTTTACTAAAAGATAGGATAAGTTGAATAGTTCTCTTTGAGGGGGAGTTTTGACAACCCACAAAACTCATTTTTTATTTGAGGAAATATCGAAAATGTGCATAGGATCTTATTTTTTGTTCAGCTTGCCAAAATACCCCTCATTTCAATATTAAAATTTTCGACTGACTGTATATGCAGTGAGTCAATCATTCTATCATGGCTCGAATAATTTTGAAATTGTAATTGGAAAAAAATGGTTGAGAATAATTAACTCAAGTGAATATCAACACCTTTATTTAAAGACATATTAACTGCATTCGTTTTCATATTGCCGATACAGCATTGATAAAACTGTAGACGGTTTATTTAGCAGTCTCAAAAAACTGTTCTAGCTGAAAAATTAATAATCCAATTAATAAACGTGTAGGCCTATACATTGCATCAGGAAAACGAAGTTCAAAACTATGGTTTTCCTAAACATACGTTTTTGAGATAATTTCTTTGATGCAGCTGTTTCACATTCACCATTATAAATTATACAGAGTTTTGTGAAAATAAAAATATTTATTGATTACCAAAACAATGCTATTATTATATTAATGATAATAATTAATTATTAAAACAATACTTTTATTATATCAATAATAATAATAATAATATTATTATTAAACATATTTATCAATTATCAGAACAATATTATTGAGGTTGAGTGGAATCAGGTAGAAAGCAATAATAGAACAGATGTTCTTTTTTGAATTTCTATCATATTATTTTGTTATTTCCAATGATTACAACATATGTTAGAATATCACATGTCAATAAATAAATTATCTCATTTCCATATGGCACTCACCTTACAATGTTCATAACCTTACTTAATAGGATCCTTTTTCATCCTTTGAAACACTTAGAGGCAAAATATCTCAAAATCCGTTCTTAGTGCGCGTCTAGCATGTTTGAAGAATATTTGTGCAAAGTTTCAAGTCTGTATGCCAATTAGTTTGAGCTGTAGTGTGATTTTACATCAAAATTTTCGAAAAATGCCCTCTCCTGGACCCACCTGTGCTCCTGATCGAAATTTTTCTGCATAGATCTAATTTTTTTTTGTAGCTGAACAAAAAAGTTCCTCAAAGTCTTGCAGTGCAATGAGCGGTTAAAAAGTACAACATTTTGGGGGGGCCCAGCTCCCTCAGGGGGGCAAATTTCTGAAAATCCTTTCTTAGTGGATGTTTTCAGGCTACCATAAACAATCGTGCAAAATTTCAAGTTTTTAGGCTCAGTAGTTTGGGCTGTGGTCTGATTTCAGTCTGTCGGGGCTTAGCCTTTTATAAGTATAGAGAGAGAAGATAACTCTTCGAGAGCGAATATCATGGAAGCTTCAATTTTGTATATAACAGTTATGTCCGTAAGATACATAGTTTTCGAGTTATATGCGAGAAACCAAGAAATGGTACCTTTGAACCACCCCCACCCCCTTAGCACAGGTGGTAAGGGTGGGGACTTTTGTTTACCACCTTACTACCCTGAACAGAACTGCGGGTCAAAAATAGTCTTCCAAACATTTCCCTCTATACCCTCCCTTTTTGAGCATATATTGCCTTGACTATTATACATGTCCTGAGTACTGTTTATACACTTTCATTTCCAGAGTTTAACATTGTAGAAAGTCTAGTCTATAGAAAAGAAAGGTTTTATAGACCTTCTTGACTCGTACAATAATTGATTGAAAACAGCGCCACATCGCCAGAGCTATCACAGCGTCCCTAGTGGTCGTTTTAATAAGCTTCAATAATGAAACTTGCAAACAAACCAGTTGCACAGCTGATCAGTGTCATGTCAAGCAGACAGCCTACAGCAAGAAAACATTCAACTTGCAGGGACTAGACTAGAACGGTTGACGCAAATTACTTGATAATAGCTTACGCAATTCAGTTTATTTGTTGTTTTTCTTGTTTTTAAGGTCAATAGTTATTAAAATTGTTATTCTGTGAGAAGCTTTCAGAGTGTTATTGCAATAAAGAAGATGGAACTTTCCACCGATAAAACTTCAAATCGGGTTGAACGACAAGCATTATTCCAACCGCAATTTGAAGATGTAGTGAAAGGTAACAGCCGGCAACAATATTGTCTGTCTAGGCTACAGTTTATATAAATCAAGTTATTCAATTATTTTTTATAATTTGGACTCTTAAAACTATTAAGTTGCTGTTATACTTCTTGTTTCTGAAGTCTGAATCCATTTTGAAGTTTCTAACATCAATTAAATAAATCTTTATTTTTGTTTTTTGACAATTTTTAACTTTGTTTTTATAGACTTTTCTTCTTAGTTTCAATTTTTCTTTAACTTACGTCTAACGGTTCTGTATTATTTGAAACCCATGAATCAGAATAAAATTCATGACCTGAATGCTGAAAGTTTGAAGAATGAAACTTTAATTATATTTGTCTCTCTTTCAGCATTGTCCAAGGGCCTGAGAGAGAATTTTGAAACTGTCAATGTTTCATTAGAAGACTGCCCAGATCTCACCCAGGAACCTTTCCATTTAGCTGCCAAAGGTATCATATCGCACATCTCAGATCATTAGTATTAGCTACATACGGTATTGACATAGATCGAGGCTATGTGTTGTCGTATAGCCTTTCTTTCTTCAAGAGTTACTAGGTTCAGTTTAGTTAATTATAAATTATTCAAAGATGAATAAAAATATTGTTACGGTACCTCTTTATAATAATTATCCAGTACCTATTCAATATTTGAAAGACTTCTTAAAAATGAGAAGATGGTGAATGATAAGAAGATAAATTACTAGTAGAACTTCCATAATTGAGTATTTTGAGTGTCATCACAGAACAAAATGATTATCACCATAGAAGTCCTTTTATCTGAATCACTATTGACTATAAGTTTTACTCAAGTAATTGTAAGACTCATCAACTGTTATTTATTGAAACAATTCAGTTACCGTTTTAAAAACATCCATTATTTACATTTTTTTCTCAAAAAGAAAAAACATTTTGAAATCCCACAAACTGTCTATGTTTTACCTGAAGTATTTTTTTTATTTTTCAGGTCTAGGAGGCTCCCCAAAAATTGTTGATCTAGGTGGTCCACCATATCTCCTCCCAAATGTCGACAAATCGAGATATTACGACTGTGCCTTGTTGGGTGAAATATGCCAGATAGAGCCTGCTTTCATTGTTGGCGCAGGGGCTGGACCTTTCCAGTATGTTGGAACTAATAGTGAGGTATTGATTCATACAATATTATTGGTTTATTATAATGTCATGGATAGTGACAAGCACCATATCGACAATAGTCATACATAAAGAGAAAACAAGATATTGACACAAAACACAACAATTTTGTACATAATAAAACAATTTTGTACATCATAACAAAATAACAAATAACCTATATCTAAGACCATACAACATTTATAACTAATGCAACGTATTCAATGGTCGAATTCGCCACTCATATAAACATTTCTCTAATAGCCAACATTTTAGATTAGTTTTGAAAGAGTTTAGGGTTTGGGCAGCTTTAATATTCTGGGGTAAACAGTTGAACACTTTTTTGCCAATGTAATTTGGGTTGTGCTCATAAAACCCTGTCCTGTGCTGTTCAACTCTGACTAAGCCCCTGTATCTTGTATTGTGTTGATGAACATCCACACCTGTCAGCCAATCATCTTTCATTTTATAAGCAAAGATTGCCATATGGTACAAATAGAGACTAGGAACCGTCAAAATTCTATTATCTTTGAATAGCGATCTACACGAGAAACGGGGTGTTTTTTTAAATATGATTCTTAGGACTCTCTTTTGGGCACGGAAGATAGAGGCAGAGAATCTTGATCCTCCCCACAGTAATATCCCATAAGACAGTAATGACTCATAATATCCATAGTAAGCAGAGATCACTGCCTCATGAACTAATACCCTCCTGAGCCTGGACATTGCATACGAAGCTGAGTTTAATCTCCTGGAAAGAGATTGAACATGAGAGGACCATATTAATACCTGATCCACAGAAACCCCCAAAAAATCCGTTGCATCAGAGGGTAGTAACCCTTTTGCCTCAACCTCAAACTCCAACTGATTCACAGGAAGTCTATGGATTGAGAATTCAATGAAGGTTGTCTTGCCTATATTGACTTCAAGCTTATTTGCAGAGCACCACCTTGTAATTTCAGCAAGAACAGCATCACCAATAGCTTGCAATTCAACGACATTATTCGCCGAAACTAAGAAATTTGCATCATCAGCAAATAAGACAGACCTTCCTGACGGCACATTACAAGGGAAATCGTTCATGAAAACAAGGAACAACAAAGGGCTCAAGATCGATCCCTGCGGTACTCCCTTAGAGAGGGAACGTGGATGTGATTCTGATCTGACTTCTACCCCTCAAGTAAGATTCTACAAGACTCAGTAGATTGCCTTGGATACCATAATAGTACAGCTTCTCAATCAAAATTTTATGGTTAAGCATATCAAACGCCTTTTTGAGGTCCACAAAGAAGCCCAACACCTTTCGACCCTGATCCAGAGAGGAATAAACTTCACTCACAAACTATTCCAATGCCTCCACTGTTGATTTATTATGTTGGAAACCAAATTGGCTGCTCGAAAACAAATTGTTGCTCTTAAAATGGTCATGGATTGCATTATAAATTGCTCGCTCCCAGGGCTTGGAGACCGATGACAGATTGGCTATCGGCCTATAATTACCAACCTGGCTTTTGGATCCTTTCTTGAATATTGGCTTGACCCTAGCTACCTTGAAGCAGGATGGAAAAATGCCCACATCATTAGAGAGATTGAACAAATGAGTCAAAGGTTCACTCACCTCATAGAGAAACTCCTTGAAAATTTTACATGGTATCTCATCCAGGCCACTTGACATCTTATTCTTCAGCTTAGAAACAATGGCCATCAAATCCTCCTCCGAAATTCTAGGGATCCCAGAGACGATTCATTTCCCGAATTGGTATTCACCAACAATTCATGAAAATTCACTGCATCAGTACTAGCAACATCACTCATACCACCCGCAAAGTAGTCATTGAATGCATTTGCAATAACAGTGGGTGAATTCAGAGGGAGCCCATCTACAACAATTGGGAGATGAGAAGTTGTAGCCCTGCTAGCTGTCTCTTTTTTTATCAAGTCCCAAATGACTTTTGACTTGTTATTTGCATCACAAATGAGTCGCTTTGAGAAGTCAGCCTTGATGGAATGGATGAGGGCTCTAATCTTCCATGAACCAAGTTTGAACAAAATTCTAAGAGACTCGCTCCGAGGATAGGTCCTGATGAATAACTCCAAATCCCTCTTCATATCACAGAGACTCTTTAATCCAGGATTCAACCAAGCTAGCTTCCTTGTATGATTTTTGCTCTCATCCTCACCAATGGAAAAGCACAGATGAAGGCATCACTATACTTTCTCATGAAGTAGTCCATCCTTTCATCAAAGGAACCATGATCAGCATAAAGAGGGCCCCAGTCACATTCAAGGAGGAAGTTAGAGAACATGTACTTATTTCTTGAAGAAAGGATCTCCTCAAAACAAAATCACTATGTTGCATAGATCCCTCCCCCATAGAGATCACAAATTCCTGAGCTAAATGATCTGACAAGGAGAGACCAATGACCTTTGCAGAGACTGAGTCAACACATTCCGTTGTGATAAAACCATTATCCAATAGTGATGAAGAATTAGACGCTAAACGAGTTGGCTCCGTAATGAGACCCCGCAAGCCATGAGAGTTGAAGACAGACAATGCCTCCTGTCCCGGAATAGAGTCACCCAAAAAATCCACATTAAAATCGCCAACAACAAGTATTCTCTCAAATCTTCCAAAAGTCTTGATTAAGAGATGATCAAGATTGGTCACAAAAGCTGCTATATCACTCCCAGGAGGCCTGTAAACACACACAACCAAGAAACATTCATTGAAAATTAATGCCGAAGCCTCAAAGTCAGTCTCACATACTCCCGGCAGAGAGTACTCTGATACTAGGATTCCTTCTCTGGCATAGATAGCAACGCCTCCACCCCTCCTTGTCGTCCTATTGAAACAGCAATAAGTACATCATCAAAATGATAGGAAGAGAAAAAATATATAAATATGATTTCAATTATTTTTTTCAATAATCCTTGCAAATATAACCAGAGTTTTATGGGGTTACATGTATACTCATTATAGTATTGAATTTCCATAAATAAACACACAAATATCAGATAGATTTCTTTATCATGAAAAAGAGCTAAAATGTCAACACATTATAAATTTACTCAAGTACTCGCAGATTTTTTTTACCAATATTACAATTTTTGCATGTATGTTTTTTTTCTCACTTATGGGTTTCACCCAATTTCTAATTAATGATGAGAGTTCTTCAATTGAAACGTTGAATTCTTCAAATTTTGTTTTCATTTCATTTTCCATTTGGAGTTCTTATTCTTGAAGTTTCTTCAATTTATAATATAGATAGTTTATTCACTCTCTAATCCATATTCTTTGTGTTGTTTTAATTGTTGATTATACATTAGGTTGTAATTTGGACATCATTTGAAATGATATTCTTGGCCAGGCATTTTTCATGAAAATGTATGTTTTCTTTTGTCTGTTCCATATTTTCTTATAGAGTATTTCAATGGGGCTACTTGAATTGCTAATTCATAGAGAATTAATTTCATAGTACTCTTGTTTTCAAAACGTTTTATTTAAAACAAAACAACTAGTTTCGGCTTTCAAGTTTCCATTTTTAATTAATTATTTTCCTCGTAAAATAGTCAAATACACACTTTTTGACTCGATTCAATCTCCAGTTGACTGAAACCTCGCAGAAAAACGCCGATTTGGGCGTATCGCTGAGACGTACTTTTGAAGCTCCTTTCTACAGAACATTTTTAGACATCAGTTCTCAAAAAAGTCGATATTAACTATGCAGCCTAGGGTTGAAAAATGTCTGTCCATTTTCAATATGAATATAATTTCCCACATAAAGTGATTGAGATATGAGAATTATCGTATTTCAGTCTAGTCCCTGATTGAACCCTCAAAAGTAGCTCGCCATTACCATAGAAAAACAATAGTGTAAGTAGATATCCCATGGTATAGGGAATTTATGTCGCAACTTTTACTGTTATCTCAAGCCGATTACTGTCGATTATTGTCAATTTTTACTGTTTTGTTGGGGTGAGAGTGTATGAATGGCACAATCCGAGAGACTACCAGCGTCACACAGCTGCATGGGAAATAACTACGTGAACTATCGGCTTGGGATAACAGTAAAAGTTGCGACATAAACGCCCTATACCATGGGATATCTACTCATGCTATCGTTTCTCTATGCCATTACCCAAACAGAAATTGTGTATTGAGTTGAGATTTTCAAGTTTAGTCATCATCAACGCCGATTCAGGAATTTTCAAGCACTCTCAATACAACTTTCGCACACTAGTTGAACTACTGTCACAAAAAGCAGTAAACGCCAATTATATCTTCGGCGAAATTTTGATGCCCATCCAAAACAAAACCTCTACTAAATTTGAACATCATCTGACATTTGCTCTTGATAAAATTGAGAAATGCAAATGAACGCTGAAAAAACGCATATTTTGGGCGTATCTTAAGCGTAATTTTCAAGTCCTTCACAAAAACACCTTATACAACAATGTACTCCTTAGCTGAACCTTGTACTAGATTTGAATATTTTTTCTTAATTAGTTCTTGAAAATCTGAGAAAACGCTGGCGAATGCTAGGAAAACGCTGCAAAATCGCATATCTTGAGCTTAATTTTGAATTCCTCTCATGAAAAAATTTCTATACCCTAGCTGAACTTCTGTACTAAATTTGAACACTTTCTGTCAATTAATTCTTGAATAATGGTTGAAAACACAAAGAAAATAAAACCGCCTATCTTGGGAGTATTGGCGTAAGGAGTCCTCTAAAAAACATCCTAGCTCAATTTCTGTAACTCAGCATACATGCCAAATTTTAACGTAGTTGGTTTAGCAGATTCTTAGTTCTGTTGATTATGAATCAATTTTGCTTTATATCGTGCTTTATATATATTTGCTTCAATTTTTATTTATAACGTGCCATTTTGTTTATAGGCCTATATAAAGTCAGATTTAAATATAAATTTCATCGTGTTCTGTGTGTAAATAAGTAATGTAATTTCTTGATGTTAAACTATTTTTCATAATAAATAATTAATATTATTTGAAATGTGTGACTTATTTAGAAACATTCTGTACTTAAATTCAAACTATTTTTGATTTGTATAGGCCTACAGACATGTCGTTTTCAATTTGCAAGTTCTGTCTCAATTTCGGATCATTATTTAAATATATCATCAGCTCTATGTATTTATTTTTATATTTACGATAAAATATTTATTAATATTTTTATAATTATTCAAATAGATTAACTATCCATTAAGTGAATCAACTCACAATAGGCTTTGTCTTTTTTCATGAATCAAGTAAAATAATTTGTTGAACGATTGATAACATCATGACTATTCAATTTTGTGGTGTAATTATCAGTTTAGTGGCTTTCTTATCAAGCAAACAATATGTATCCAAGCTACATTACTTACTGATTGAACACTGAATTATTCATATCAGTATCAGTTCACCTCACTTTGCGGTACGATGTGAATCCCAGATCCATTATCGGTTTTACAATTAGCTTTCATCAATTAGTATCCTATTTGTGGTGAGATGCAAAATTCCCACAATACAGTATTATTATCATTCGCCTTCCTTTATATCTTCCTATTTATTAGGTTCCTTGTTTATCCACTCTGATTTTTTATAATTTCATAAAATTTTATCAAATTCAGTAGGTAATAATTTCTTCTTAAAAACAAATTTTGAAGTCAACATTTCTATGTATGAATGTTGTTATTTACTCATTCTATCACTCACTCAACCTGGGTTCAATGTAAGAGAGGTCCGGCTGCGCCCTACCTTGCCCTCCAAGGTTCAGAATAAGGGTAGCAAATCAATTAATGAATTTTTCAATCAAATGAAAAAAATATATATTTTACAAAGCGGTAAGAAAACTTATCTAAAATAAATGGATCACATTGAATCTATAGATATTATTAATTTTATTCCTAATGACGATTCCATTCTGCATTAATACTCTCTCATCCATGAGCTCAATAGTAGTTTATACTTTTCACTTTTCATATCAAAAATATTTATTTTATAAAAATCCAGTTGAATTGCTGCCACTAAGTAACAATCCAGTGAAGATTATATGTTTGAAAGTATCATACATGAATGATTGATTGATATTAATTTGAAAGTGATCTCTTAAGTGTGCAAGAATTCAAGGATCACTATGTAAGTTACCAGGATGTTGATCGTGTTAGATTTTATGTTCTTATGTATATACATTTCCTGGACTAATGTTCTACTTTTGACGATTTCCCATTCTCTCCAAGAGTCAACATGAAGAAAATTCAAACAAACAAATCATATTAATATAAAATCTGAGTTGCCTTATGGAGCTCAGATCCACTGAGAGGTCTTGAAAATTATTTGTATATAAAACTGAAAAGAATATGATTGCATTCGTTCAATTCTCAACATAAATAATAATTCCCTGTCCTAGTGAACGAATATTGACAGATACATTATTCATTGTTCTATAGTAAGATTCAAGTTTCAAAGAGCATCTGACCAACATTGGTAAGTTTGCTATCCTTGTCTGTCATTAGACAGCATGGATTACTCCACTTTTTTCCAATTCCACACTGTTGCCAAATTGTCAGATACTTTTGGAGCCTTTGTAGAAATTTATTGAATTACCAGAATATTTTATATCAATTATGAGAATTTATCATTAAATCATGAAAAATATACTTTCTTAATGAATTAAATATATTCAACATTATTAATCATTATTAACAAGATTAAAATTAAATCAGATATACCGAGATGACTTGAATCACAACCAACTACTACTGAAGGAAAAGGAAACGTGACAACTATGCTCTCCCATGAAGTCCACTAACTGAAACGTAAATCTCACAATTTATAGGTATTTGCGAATTTTAGAAAAAATCTATTTGGTACAGCCTACTTCCATGTAATACAACAATAATTAAAGATGATTTATTTTTCAGATGATAGCTAATCTTATTGTTGAAAAAGGAAAGGAAAACAAAGTTGGAACACGAATTGTTAAATTACAAAACCATCAGAGAGATAAAATTGAAGTCCAAGTTCTACCCAAGGAAGAAACAAAATGTGCCTTACTAGCGAACTTTTTCCTGTCACAGGGTAAATCTGGAAAGGTCAGCTACATTTCAAATAATCCAAGTGGACTCGATTGTTCAAATAGTTGATTGTATTGTGTAGAATTTGTAATGTGGGTTAAATAGAAGAGAGAGCTGTTAATGCATGCCTCAACTTTGCTTACAGAACTACATTCTAACTTGAAAAGTGTATAGGCCTAAATAAAAGCGAAAAATATAGAATCTGCCCATTCCATTTTTTCTGAGTTCCATCTCCTATATTATAATAGTAGTGATAATATGACAACCAGTCAGCTTCCTTTTTCTAATAGGTGAATCTTCATTTCAAGTAAAAACTATATGATAAAATTAATACTTCATCCTTCTCGTAGAGAGAGACGATGAGGGACCTATATAGATAAAAAAACCTAAGAAGCCCCTATATAGATAGGGACCTCCTATAGAAGATAAGACTTTTAATGTAGGAGGACATGTTATTTGAACTCTTGCGAATATGGTATTTGAAAAAACACAGTTTTATTTTCAATCACATTTATTAAACTTGTAAAAATGAATCTGAAATCAAAATGAACACAGGTCCAATAAATGTGGATGTGACAAAAATAAAACGGTGTTTTTTCAATCATGGAAAGATTCCTCAATATCAATTCTCATTCAACAAATTTTATGTTACACGAATATTTTTTTTTCAAAATGATCAATTTTTAGGTTATCAAAGTTCATGTCAAGAAACGCACTGGCTCAAAAGACTTTGTCACTTCCATGAGAGAAGCTCTCAAAAGTCAATTTGGAGATAAGGCTGTGGGTGAGTACCACACATATCTATCGTTTCTACTTTTTTCCAGCTCACAAAAGGAATAATTCCTTATATATAATCATTCATTTTTCATGGAATCCAGTATACTAGTATTTGGCATCTATTTCTTCATTCAAATAATAAATTAGCTTTAATTATTATAGAAATTAATTTTACTCTCTTTTTAAGTTTCTATATAAACTCAAGTAGTTTCGAGCACTCAGGCCATTGTCGAGTGCCAAAATAGATAATATTTTGAATAAAAAATAAATCAACTTTGACACTTCAAAATGGCATGAGTGCTCGAAACTAGATGTGTTAATGTAAAAATCTGGTGTGGCGCACTCACACAACTTTCCTTGCCGTTATGAAAATTGATCACCTGACGCTAGTGTTCCCCGCGCATCTCAAGTCTACTATTCAAAGATTTGAGCCAGCTGGTGGCAGGGCAATAACGCTGGAAACACACATGAGGTCTGCTATCTCTTCATAGTGAATGATTTAATAGAATCAACAATAATTTGCAATTGAATAATCAAATTTTCTCGAATTTAAAGCTTATTTTCAATTTTAGGTGGAAATGTTACTAAACATTAATTGTAGAGATTTTCATGCTCAATCTACTCCACTTGATTTGTTTGTTTCAATCGTATCTGAAGCCTGATAATTGGGAATCTATCTGCATTGATGGGGCGGAGCTCCTGAAATTTTTACAGATATGGGACTTGTGGCAGTTGATAGAGCTTATCGATAAATATTTCAGGTATGAATTTGATCAAAATCGTTGGAGCCGTTTCCGAGAAAATCACAAAAAACCCTGTTTTTGACAACATTTTCGCCATTTTAGCCGCCATCTTGAATTGCATTTGATCGAAATTGTTCGTGTCGGATCCTCATAGTGAAAGGACCTTAAGTTCCAAATTTCAAGTCATTCCGTTAATTGGGAGATGAGATATCGTGTACACAGACGCACATACACTCATACACACACACACATACAGACCAATACCCAAAAACCAGTTTTTTGGAATCAGGGGACCTTGAAACGTATAGAGATTTAGAAATTTGGGTACCTTAATTTTTTTCGGAAAGCAATACTTTCCTTACCTATGGTAATAGGGCAAGGAAAGTAAAAAAGAAAAGAGGGTACTAGTAGTGTGATGATATTGATCATATATGATCATCATGATCTATAATCATATGCTCTAGTTCCTAGGAAAATCAATTGCATGTTTTATTTAAGTTGTCATTAATGTTTGATAAAGCCTTGTTAACACATCAAAAGGTTTCTCTTTTGTTTTAATTTAGTTCAATTAATCATACATTAATCGTTTAAAACTCAAATGGATCACCTCTTGAAGCCTAAAGTTTTGGATTTGGACGCAAACTCGGCCACAGCTCAAACGGAATGGTAACATCGGCACAAAACGTTATGAATCTCATTTCAACAATACAAACGATGGATGCAGAAAAACTCAAAATACTAGTCAATTTTATATCTCCAGCAGTATTCGAACGAATAAGTCACTGTGGTACGTATACCGATGCTCTTAGTTCATTACAAAAATTGTATACTAGGCCAATTAATGAAATATTTGCACGTCATGAACCTCAAACTAAAAATCAACAACCAGGCCAATCTATTGAAGAACTGATGCTTTTAGGAAAAAAATGTAAATTCAAGGCAGTAACAGCAGAACAGAATCATGATGATTGTGTGAGAGATGCCTTTATAAGTGGTTTGCAGTCTCCAGACATTCGACAATTTCTCTTGGAAACAAAGTCTTTAGATTTCCATGAAATAGTAGACCACGCTAGAACTTTAGAATCAGCATACCGTGACTCACTTAGTTTCAACTCGTCCTCATTGCTACTAAACGCCGCACAGCCTGTAGTCAAATCCTCAGTTGAATCTCTAACTCCGGCTGAGCCTGTTATTGCACAAGCCACTCAATCAAGAAAAAAACTCAAATTATGTAATTACTGTGGCTTCAACTCACACTTCAAAAATGAATGCCCTGCTCGCAATATATTCTGTAGGAAATGTGGAATAAAAGGGCATTATGCAAAAATGTGTAGATCAAATCAGGCCCACATCAAGAATGATAAACTAGTATCAGCAGCAGAAATCTGTTATTCATCACCTCCAGGACTCAGTAAAGCTACTGTACCGGCTTTGTTGAATGATTTTAGAGTAGCTGCGCTAATTGACACTGGCAGTTCTAGTAGTTTTGTTAATAAACAACTTGCAAAAGATCTGAAATTAAAAATTTACCCCTCTAATGAACAAATTTGTATGGCTACTACCTCTCTCCGATCATCAGTTGTTGGACAATGCTCAGTTAACCTCTCAATTCTTGGCCACAAGCACAAAAATGTAATTCTCCTTGTTCTCAAAGATCTCTGCTGTGATGTATTACTCGGTCATGACCTATTGTCTAATCATTCAGGTCTGTATATGTCTTTTGATGAAACAAAAGACCCACTAAAAGTAGGTGGTCTTGCCGCTGCTCAAGTCAAACCTGCTACGCTGTTTCAGCACATTACTCCAAACATCAAACCCATTGCTGTAGAATCAAGACGTTACAATCAAACCCACATGGAATTCATTACTCAAGAGGTAGATAAACTATTAAAAGAAGGTATCATAGAGCCAAGTGACTCCCCATGGAGAGCTCAAGTGCTTGTAACTTCCAATGACAATCATAAAAAGCGTATGGTGATAGATTACTCTCAGACGATTAACAGATTTACTCCACTGGACGCATACCCCCTACCGAACATAGAAGAAGTGGTTGAAAAGGTTGCTAGATATTCTGTATTTAGTAGATCTTCGAAGTGCTTATCACCAGATACCAATCAGGAATTGTGACAAATTATACACGGCTTTTGAAGCAGCTGGCCGTCTCTATCAGTTTAAACGTATACCTTTTGGAGTGACAAACGGGGTTGCTGCCTTCCAACGAGTGATTGATGATATCATTCAAAAGGAGAATCTCTCAAGTACGTTTGCCTATCTCGATGACGTTACTATTTGTGGAACTACAACAGAAGAGCATGATAGAAACTTGAAAAACTTCATGAATGCTGTGCACAAATACAAATTGACAATAAATATGGAAAAAGCTCTTTCGCGAAATCAGAAATTAATCTCCTTGCCTATATTATCAAGGACAAGACTATCCGCCTAGATCCTAACAGACTAGAATCACTGAAATCCTTCCCCCCGCCGACGAATGCAGCTTCAATGAAAAGAGTACTTGGTATGTTCTCTCACTATTCAAAATTTATTCCCAATTTCTCTGACAAGATGCAACCTCTAATTCAAACTACATTTCCAATGAATCAAACTACCATTTTATTGTTTGAAGCTATGAAACAATCTATACTCGATTCAATGGTAGTTTCCATTGATCCAGAAGCTCCCTTTGTTGTAGAAACCGATGCATCAAATGTTGCTATTGCTGCTAAATAAAAAGTAAAAATCTGCCATTCTCCCTTGATGAAGTACGACAGGCCTTAAATCAATGCAGAGTGTGTGCTGAAATTAAACCGAAATTTTACAGCCACAAAGGAACTCTGATCAAAGCTACATCACCATTTGAACGCCTCAACTTAGACTTCAAGGGCCCAATACCTTCAAAAACCAGAAATCATTACATTCTGACAGTGATTGATGAATACTCAGGTACCCTCTAGCTATACATTGCCCTGATATGTCTTCCACAACTGTTATTAAGGCCTTGGAAAGTATATTTTTTATGTTTGGAACACCAGCTTATATTCACTCAGACCAAGGGCCATCTTTCATGTCTCAGGAACTCAAGAGCTACTTAACAATGAATGGGATTGCTTGCAGCAGAACAACACCCTATAATCCAAGAGGGAATGGGCAAGCTGAAAGATACAACGGGATAATATGGAAAACAGTTCAATTGACTCTAAAATCTAGAAAACTCCCAATCACACACTGTGAGGACTGCCTACAAGAAGCACTCCATACGATCAGGTCCCTACTATGTACATCCACCAATGAAACTCCACACGAAAAAATATTCCGGTTTCCTAGACGAACAGGAAATGGCGGTTCAACTCCATCTTGGCTCATCTCACCAGGACCCGTATTACTCAGAAAGCACGTGAGAACATCGAAGTATGACCCGCTTGTTGAAGAGGTTACTCTGCTTCAAGGAAATGGTGAATACGCTCACGTACAATTTCCAGATGGGAGAGAAAAGACAGTGTCCTCGAGGGATCTAGCTCCCACTGTGCCCATAGCCAGCTCGGAAGAAGTAGAAGAAGCATCATCATTCCCAGATCCTTCCAGAGTTCAAGAGCCAGAGTCGGAATCAAAGTCAGAATGGTATTCCGGAATTGTATCCCCAGACATCCAAGGAGCGGAGGGTCCGCATTCAGTTCAAGAGCCTGACGTTAGTGAGGCTAACGGCAATCAAAGAAGCACAAGGACAAAAAGGCTTCCAACTTATTTAAAGGACTATGAACATTCATTCTCCTAGGTGGAGTGAATGTGATGATATTGATCATATGATCTATAATCATATGCTCTTGTTACTAGGAAAATCAATTGCATGTTTTATTTAAGTTGTCATTAATGTTTGATAAAGCCTTGTTAATACATCAAAAGGTTTCTCTTTCGTTTTAATTTAGTTCAAGTAGTTTCTATAATCATTAAACAACTTAAGTAGCCCTATAAAAATACTTAATTAGAAAATAAGTGAGCTATTTACTCCAGACGAATTGGGAGAATGTCTACTCTATATTGATATTCTATATTCTTAATCAAACCTGTATTCTTTCCAATCAACAATTTAATGAAGCTTAAATAAAGAACATAATTGTTTAAGTATTTTAATAGGGCGAGTTCAATTAAAAATAATTACTAGAACACTTAATATATTATTTTATTTCAGACACAACTAGTTTTGAGTATTTATCCCATTATCAAGTCTTAATATTTTATTTAATTATTTAAACATTTCAGTGTGGGAGTATACTGGGAAACCCCCAAAAATGTCTTCCTAATCAAAAAATTACAGAAATTTTCAAAATAATAATTTACAAAAGAATAAAGATTAAGAGAAATAATTTATATATTTAAATATATAAATTACATTAAACTGAGATCAATTCAACAGATCAAGGTGCGTACAGTATTGATTATACAAAATCATCATGCTATTTATTGGTGACTTATAATGATTATTGGAATTGCATTGAGGAAGCTGACATTTGAGAATGTAGCGCCGCGTGACTGGAGAAACTTATATGTTCAGCAATGACTGCAGGTATGGAGATGAAATCCAGAGATGATATTATTTTGATTGTAGGACTTGGTGGAGCTTTTCTGGTGAAGGAAGGAAAGGTGAGACAGCATGTAATGTCAGATTTTTCGAAAACGCCAATTCACACAGAAGAGGAGCTGAATAGCTGGCTCAACTTCTACGAGATGTCGGCACCTCTGGTGGCTCTTGGAATTCTCATTTCTGTTGATCCTGTAAGTATTAGTACTTTGAGTTATGCTAGTGCTGTTCAGTACACAATAAGAAATTTATTGTATTGGGCTACAATAAATTTAAATTTATGTTTGAATAAATGTTATTTTTTAAATAAAATAAAAGTAAATGAATAAAATTGAAATTTATTTATCGGGCTACATTAAGGATTAATACTATGAGTTATGCTAGTATTGTTGTAATGGGCTTCACCAGCTGGTATCAATCATCATGAACCAACTAATCATAGTGCCTGTTTCTTGTGGATTAGTCATCGTCATCTAGTCAACAGGTCTGCGTATCAATACCCTATGACATAGTGCTATTAAACACAATCACCAACA
Organism: Nilaparvata lugens; assembly: GCF_014356525.2. Classification (NCBI taxonomy): domain Eukaryota; kingdom Metazoa; phylum Arthropoda; class Insecta; order Hemiptera; family Delphacidae; genus Nilaparvata; species Nilaparvata lugens. Next base: position 20,961,695 of record NC_052513.1, on the reverse strand, counting down.
GATTATTGTAACTGTTGCTTTTGTAATATCCAGTATAATATTATCAATTTACCATATTATCTATTTAAAAAAAGTCAATCCTTATTAACGTGAATGTTTACAAAAATCTGAATCATTCCTCGGAATCATCCAAACGTATTGGCAATCCGAAGAACTAGTCTTCACACACAGACCTCAGGTCCATGTGAAGATCATTCCTGAATAAAAGCACTGTCGGTTCACGACTCTTCCCTGATAAGTTATGAATCTCAATCATGATTAAAATACTAGGTTGTGTATTTTTTGAAAACCACTTTCTATTTGATTTAATTTTAATTTTTTTGTGTTTTTTATTGTACAAAAATATTATTCTCATGTATGAGTTCTTGTAAGAGTATGTAGAACTGACAGCAGATTGTAAATCTTATTGTTTTCTTTTCTATCAGGAATAAAGAATTTTTTGAATTGAATTGAATAGTTAAGCTTCACAAGCTAGCTTAGCATAATACTGATCCTGTATTAATGATGGCTCACATTGCTGAATCGATAATCGCATTTAGTGATGGAATCTAAAATTGAAGATTGATAAAGTATGAAGCGCCTGATTGGAAATTCAAATTATAAAAAATCATTCACAGCCAACAATACAAATTGTACAATGAGGCAGAGTCAGAATAGTTGATAATCAGTTGACACTATATAGTCATTTTTACAAAGAACAGAAACTATTAACATAGAAAATGAATTAAAACTCATTTAAGGCTACTAAGAAGTATGGTCATTATTTACAGTTTTCTACGCAGTCAGTATATTATATCGTAGTCGGTAGAAAGATCGCGATAAATTTGTGAAAATAATATTCAAAACCTCTGCACGGTATAATTGATGTGTTATAGATTCGAGATTCAAATTATATTACTGCACTGCTTCATGATAATTTCGTTAATCAAAAACAGTTGAATGGTTTAAAACCATTTAAGGCCATATCGTCTGTTTGGTGTAAATTCACGAGAGGTTGACTAATGATTACGGTAGTGAACCATTTTATATTATGATATTTTTCCAATATTCCAATCATCAGTTCTTAAGTTTCAATAATAAGAGAAAGGCTTATTTTGCACACCTTCCACTCCATTGTACTTGCTATTGATAAATTACATTTATTCTTTTCAAACCAAAAATATTGATCAAATATTTAGTTATTTACTTATCTTTTATCGATTCTATCTCCTATGCAAAGTTGTATAATAATCATTTTGAAATCCATCTTAACTTTTAACTAAGGTCTCAGCGATCTTAACTTTTATTTTTTTCGAAATTTTCAGGGCATGGATTTGAGAGTTCAGCACTTCCACAGCTTTAGTTTGCATGGAGAAGGTGGTCACTACCACTATGACACTACACCCGACTCAGTAGAATATCTGGCCTATCTGAATATGGCCGGAGAACTTATCCGCATTGATCGACCCGAGGTCACCCACCAATTTGGACGAGATTAGATACTAAATTGGACTAAAGCAAAATTAAATCTCTCAAGTTACCATTGGTCCTGATTCACGCTATCAAGAAAGCTATATGTCATGTAGGTACCAAACTACAGATTGATCCCCTTTAATAGATATGCTATTAATATTTAGGGTTAGCTGACACTATGAGAGTATCCTTGAGTGATTCCAAGGTTCCTAAAGTTTACACTTATTCTTATTTCAAAAAGTCTACCTTTGAATTCGAGAAAAGTGACTTGGAGGACTTGAAAACACTGCACAGAGTTGAATTCGGATTAATTGAAGATGTTTAGCACATACAGGTTAGCATAGGTAATGATATTATCTAGATCTAGTGTAACTGCTGCGATATGATTTTGCTTTTTTGTTGAAGCCAAATCTGCTGAACATTATTATGTTAATCTTTATGAACTAAAAATTTCCAATTCGCCTAAATTTAATTCTGTTCAGTGTTTTCAGGTCTTCTAAGCCTTCTACTTCGAAGAATCAACGAATTCCACATACCGGTATCTCTCAACAGCTTTGTGCCTTTGCCATGATCAATTTCAATTATCTTAATGCCGTGTTCATCCTCCTTGCAGCAAAATATAATTAATTTTAAATTGAAAACAAAAACGATAATATACTTTTTTCAGTCCCAAAGATACAGATACAGATACACAGAGTGGCCCAACAGAGGCACTATTCCATGACTAATACTTGCATTCACTTTCAATTTCATTTTTGCACTAGACATTTCTTCTATCTTTTTCTCCTAACTTTGCTCTGCCTATGTACTAAACAAAAAAATATAATTGACATACATCAAGTACTTCATTTCAAGTTGATTTATATACATTTTACTGTGAATAATACGACTTAAGACAAAAAATTATATTTTTCATAAAATTCTCTGATTAGCTTCAAATTTTACTGAAGTATCAACATTTTAAGTCGCATCCTACATTTAGGATTAATGTTCAACTTACCTCACCCTGGTATGCTGCAATCTTGGGTAGGCTATTATCGGCACAGTCGTAGGCTCGAATCCGGCCAAGCTCTTGAATTTCGGAACATCTCTCATCTTATCACCCACGCACAAGTAGATAATTATTTCAGCATCATTCAGAAAAAATATAATAGCTACATGCAAAATGGTTTTTGGTATTTCGGTGGAAGGAACGGGAGATATTGTACCGAAACAATGCTTATGGGTTCAGGATTATACATAATCTTGATATGTATTTTATTATTTAATAATTTCAATTATTGTTATTTCAAGTTCTATAAATTATATTCTATATATACAATATATATGTTTGTTTTCTTTTTTTTAATTTGAAGCAATTTTATTGTTGGAGGAATATTAAAGAATTGCATATTAACTCAATCTATTTATTACCAGTGTAGGTACTATTCTCGTTTTCCAAAGAACGAGTATTAGCGATATATTGACTGGGATTTACTGCAGAACTTCAATTTAGCATTATGAATTTTACTGAAAGAACTTGAATTATTTTCCGTTCTATTTCATTATAATTCATTCAGAAACTCACTTTCAAAAATACTCCTTTCAAATTAGAAAAATAATAAGGGAATGTTTAAGGCAGATCTAGAATATTGTCACCATCCTTTCATTCATCCCCAAACTAAAATATCATCAAAAAAGAATTGTTCTTATTCAGCAAATGTTATCTGTTAACTCTGCCAAAAATTTTGTAAGACGTTCTAGTCTTTATTCGGATGGATTTATTTTTTAAAATTTATTATTCATTGTCATATTACTGTAGACTATTATGACATGGATTGAAATTAAAAGTACTCAAATTGGTTTAATATATTCTGTATTCATATTTATACAAACATTGCCAATTTACAGAAAAATATTTAGAGAACAGTTGATAGTTCAATTATTTCCAAAAATATCAATTACATTTACAACCTATAGAGGATAAAAACACTACCCATGTTGAAGAGAAACATGATAAATCAATATTCGGGGTTCAAAAATGAGATCTAATAGATGAGAATTGGACGATAGATACTTTTTTCAATATGAGGTTTCTAAACAACTATTTTTTTTAAATAGATTCAAATCTTTGAAGGATTGATTTTTAAATATCATAGAATATGATAAAAGTCATTATAATTTATTGTTATTACAGTATTGTCTGGATAGGTTTAACTTGAAATTTGTTTTCATTTCCAATGAAATCATTTAGAGCACAATGAGTATAATTATATTTATAACATTCGTTGGCAAATCATCTTATTATTCAAATTGAATTATTGATACATATCTCATTAAAAATCATTATATAGCATTAAACTTGGGTAAATTGAGCATCTACCAATATAAAGGTAATGACCGATAACAATACAGTACTGTACTTGTTAAAAAAACATCACAGTATGAACTGTAGGCTATATCACGATCAACAATAGTTTTGTCAATATATGCAAGTATTGAACTATTTTTTTATAATAGTTTGTTACTGTGATGAAAATGCCATTCTTTATTCATTTTTTACAATAGTAGTTGCTATCACTACTCTGGTACTCATGATGGCAGTGTAAAATAAGAATATTATTCAATTTTATATAGAGAAGCCAACTATGAAATAGGTACTAAGTGTGATTAATTCATTACTCATGAACTGAATACTCGATGTTAGTTAGTATCTCACTAATAATTTCGACTCACAATTATTCATTCTATCACAGATAGATGAGTGCGATATCAAATTTCTGTAACTAATTATTTTACAATTTCAATACAGATTATATTTTAAAATGCTTTCGTATCTTTGAACAGTGATTTTTCAAAACCAGAGTATCTACCTGTTCTAGTTAGCCTTCAAGCTTTAGATCAGTTCAAGAATTTTTATAAAACGTAATTAACTGAATTAAAGGAACTGAATAAAACAAACTGTCTATCAGTCAAAGTCTGTAAAAGTATGAAAAATTTATGCAAATAATGCGCCAGAGCATCGACCACATAATGCCTCTTGGGCCGAAAAAATAATGTACCAAAGTAAGACTGTTTTCATGGATTGTGAGTTGCTGAGGATGAAAGCTTCCCATCAAGATTTGAATGACAGATATTTGCTAACAGGATCTAATAATGACAAGAACAGGTTCCAAGAGGCAAAGAAAATCTACGATGTGGATGTAAAGAGAGCAGAGCATACAATGAAAAGAATAAAACATTACAAGGACAAAACCAGAGAGCTTTGGAAAACTGTAAATTGTGAAAAATACAAGCTAAATGGAAAGCTGGACAGTATGAGACTTCTTCTGAATGATAGGCTGACGACAGACCCATTTGAGATGCTTTCAATAAAATCTTCACCATGCCGCAAGCATCAGAGAATGAAACCTTAAACCAGTATTGCATCTGATAGTATGCCGATCTTCTTATCATTCAACAGTATCACACATCAGGAAGTAAATGAACTTTTTAAAAACCTAAAACCTAACAACCCCTAGCAACCTAACAAGTCAGGGTGCAGGCTTTGATGAAATTTCTGGTACGGTGTGCTAAAACTCTGCAAAGAAGAGGTTACAAATCCATTGGCTCACATCATCAACACCTGATTGAGCCAATCTACACTGCTCAGAAAATTGAATCCATTGTATGTCCTGTTTATAAGAAAGAAGACAAGCAGAATTCCAACAACTATAGGCCAATCTCAATATTTTTAAATTGGCTACCAACATCAGACAGTCAGAAAAAGTGTCAAATCATCATTCCAAAAAATATCTAAAGGTGTGCCTCAAGGATCAATCCTTGTACCTTTGTTTTTCCTGATCTATATGAACCACTTTTCGAAAAATCTTGAGAACCACCATAAATGTATAGTTTCCCCTGACGATACCACTATAATGATTCCCACACATAAAGAATCAGGAAACTAATTACACTTAAGGCAGCCACAACAATATGTAAGAAGCTCAATCTAACAATCAACAAAAACAAGACAGTAAATATAAACTTCTCACCAAAGGGGCAAATCCTTCAAGTTGACAGCATAAATGATGAACCAACAAATGCAAAGCACTGCACAACGCTTCTCAGTATAATAATGTTATCGGAAAGGCACGTTAAACTGTTCCCGGCTGAAGTATGACAGTCGTTAGGCCCATTGACGGCTTAAATTCAGGCGTGGTGGAACTGCTTTCAGGGACATAAAAGCCATACGAATATTATTATTTTAATGGACAAAAACCTGAACTAGCATGACCACATTGACTCATAAAAAATGGCAAAACGCAAAAAACTGGCTTCAGCTAAAAATGTTATTCGAAGAATAAGTAGTACCACTGACGCTATTACTGCATTTGTTGCTTATCAAGCCTCACAGCTGCTATTGCTTTGTAAGGATCAGCGCAAGTCTGCAAGTCATGCACAGAGTTCTACGAAGCCAGAAAATATCCCTACGAAGACGAACCATCCTAAGACGAGATTCACTGGAGCACTGCAGGTCACTATTCATCGAATACAAGTTACTTACAGTGGTTTCAATCTACATACTTGAAACTGTAGTCCTCGCAATAAATTCAGACCCCAATTTGAGAAATAGACAACATGAGTACAATACAAGGACCAAGCTTATTGAATCACTTTTTTGCTATTAAAAAGAACGAATAGCAGTCTGATTTTTTTAATAAATGAATTTATCTACTTATTCCTCAGAGGAGGAAGATGGCGGACCTGCCGAAAGATCTCGTCATAGTAAGTCTATAAATTCATTTATTGAAAAACAGACTGCTAGTACGTCGTTCTTTTTGATAGCAAAAAAGTGACTTAATAATAAGCAGTTCGTGATGGAAAACAACATTGAATAATTCTTAATATTGATCTTCCGCAGCAAAGGGTTAATAAATTTTAACACACACCATTTTATGCTGGCTCATACTTCAATATTCATTCTGCCAGTTAGTCTAAAAAACTTGAAGAATTTTTTTACAATCAAAATTCCACAAGAAACTGAAAAAGTAACTCACTGCTAGACCATACTATTCAGTGGTGGAATTTATTTAAGAACATCTTAGAGGATAGCGGTACAAGTTGCACCCACTGCCAACCCGTCTACTCGACTATTGACGAACCTGATTAGGAGATCGACAATTTCCAGATCCTCAGACCGTGGTGAAGACATCGGAAGTAAGTAAGCAAGATGAATAAATTTATTCTATTCACGAGTCAGCTCTTATTTTGAAGTAAAATTAAAAATATATTGTCAGTTCCACATAATTTATTTGAGCCAAACTTAAGTTCCAATGCAATAAGGCATCATCTTCAGTGGTCTTTTTTGTTTAGACTGAGGAAATTGGATGGAGGAAGGAAATTCTGGTTGATCTCTTCTAGTTTTTATCTAAACTTACAGAGTAATTTGAATTTCATAAATATATGTTTCCTTAAAATTAGCATTATATCATATTTCATGTAAATTGAGTTATCAATGTCTGATAGTTCCATATATACCGTGAATTTGTTTGAATTATTTGAAATTGTTTATTTGAGTTTATTTCTTTATATGTTGAAAAAAATTTCCAATTGTTAGTTGAGGACTTATTTCTTTATTGTTGAGAAGAAAATTCCGAAGAATTTTGAGAGTGAGATTCAGCACCCAGTAAAAGGTCAATATCTAAAGTGAAACTACATCACAGAGATCAGATATTGGAGCCTCTTCATAAACTACTGTACTTTGTATTTGAGGAAAGTAGAATTTGATACTGGTTTAACGAATATTAATAAATAAAATGCTGGAGTAACTAGGACTTATTTACATATATGATATTATAAACTTCAAATACAGTGTTTCAAGAAATATACACAAACTAGCTGGAAAAGAAATATAAAAATATAAATAAGGTTTCAAACCCATAACATAAGGTTTCCATATACATAGTGATATAAAATATGATTTGCAAACACTATACTCATGTGTACCTGTTCAAACATGCTAAGAACACAAACTTCTATATTTCCCATCAATAAAATGAAAATAAATTTATCCACATTAATAGTAATGTGTAATACTAAAACACTTAATAGCAAGTAAGCTACCTAAGCAAATAAACCTAAAAATGTTAAAATAACAAAACAAATCAAAAGAATTTAACAAAAATTTAGAGTTATAAGTGTTACCCTTGTTATAAGTGCATCAAAACTGGTGTAATGTAGCCGATTATTTGACACACACATGTCAAATAATCAGCTACATTACACTGGAAAAATGGTAAGATTGAAAACACTCACACTGTAGCAATAGTGACACATTTTTGAGAATCTTTCGTAGATTCAGAAAATGGCCGAGACGTATCAACACACAACCATTGATTACATTAAAGCTCTGTTGAGGAAGGTCGGAGTTCGTCTATGACGGTTTAGGATAGTTTTCAAGATCGTTCTCCTTGTAAAATGTCAAGATGAATGTGACGTTCTCTCGGAGTTTATTGGTGAAAGATTCCATATCTCTGTATACAATGTCTTCCATGTTCTCCCTCTCTAGAGCAAGTACATTCACTAGATCCTTCCTTGTTGGACACATTCTTGACAGAAACTGCAAAATAAAGAATTACAAATTTAGCTTCATCTAATATTCTTAAAAAACAAAAGCTCTTATATTGAATAGAAAAATCAATTTTAACGGAGAAAGAGAGAGAGATATGTGACTGACCAGGGCTTGGTGCAGGAGCACCAGCAAAGCTGGGATAAAATTATTAAAAATTACATTGAAAAAAAGAATATTTTCGATTGGATGAGTAGCGAATAAAACATTGAGAGGAGGTAGAGTTTGGAGGTTCCTAGAGATCACCAAATTTCTTAGGCCTCGAAAACTCTTTTCCTTTGATGTATCTCAGTACCTATTACATACTTGAAGTGTTTTCAGAGAGGAAAAATTATTAGGAAAGAGTAGTTCCATCACAACTCCTACTTATATTGCAAACATTGCAAAATTGAAAGAGATATTATGAGTCAAAAATGATTTATATAGAATCATCATTATCATTAACTAGAGAGTTATTCATAAGTAGCATGTAACCTGTGTACTGGAGAAAATTTTGTGTTGTAAAATGCAATCTTATGTCCAGGAAATATAAAAATGGTTCATTATTTCGTCGAAATGACGTGGATAATCATCAAAGTTAAAAATGTTCAACCAAAAAAAAAGAGTTTGGTCTCGAACCCAAAACTTTTCATTTATCAATAGCGCGTGCTAACAGTTACCTACGCCACTGAATCATTTGAAAAAAGCTCTATTTGGTTGGTTTTTTCTCCGTATCATTTCTGATGATGTACTTATTGTATGAATCAAAGGATAAAAGAATAAATAATAAAAGATACGTAAACTTTGAATTAGAAATTGGATAAATTTGTTCAAATTATTAAATTAGAATTAATTGAATAATAGCAATGGAAATAAACCTATGTCTATCCTCGGTAAATTCACAATCTTTGAGTAAAATTGCAAATCTCCTATCCCACATGTCCAAGCCAATTCTTCACTTTTATCGATTATAGATGAATCAAGTCATATCACTAGAGTAATGCCAGGAAGTGCACGTTGTAAAAATGAACAATAACTGTAGAAATGTTTTTAATTGACACAGAACTTGAGTATCATAAAGAATTCGTATTTAGGCCTTCAGGATGAAGTATATTTCAATAATTGTACATGTCTAAAATAATAATAATAATTTAATCAGAGAAGAAGCCTATGAATCAAGAAAATGTATAACAACTGAGTACAACAAGTCAAGCATAACAGAGATTGGCTATACCGCATCGTCTCTGCTATTGCCCCAATATATGATAAAAACGTTTGAATTCATTTCCTCTCACTATAAAAAAGTGAATCACTATAAAAAAGCAAGCCGTATATAATTTCTCTGGCCTGTTATTAATAAAATGTCTACAGAACGTAAAACTTTCATGGATTAGTAGATTTTTTTTAAATTACAATGTAAGTTATCATTTTCATTTCAATTATTTAGGCCTATATAGCTATATTTATAAGGTACCTATTTGAATATAAATGAGCTTCACTCTTCTCTCAAAAGCTGAATATAATTGATCTTATCACTTACTGTAAATAAATGTTGAGCGATCCATCCATGATGTTCCTTCAATGTGTCTTTATAAGCTGCCTTGAGAAACTTGACCAGATCGTCACTTGGTTCTTCGCTAGCGTTGTCTTCTAAAATCAGCTCAAAAAATCTCTGAACTAGGTGGTTTGCTCTGTTTAACCACAGGAGAGCATCGATAGCTGTGATTTCTTGAGCCTCTTTATCATGGAGAACCATATCATTAAGAAATTCGAATTTTTCTTCATTCGATGCATATTTTTCACTCAGTTTCTAAAAATAATCAATCAATCAAATTCTTTATTTACACATTGTTGTACAAAAAGTTAATTGTATCAAATAGTGTATCGTCAAAGATAAAATCAAAACATATATGCCATACAATAGGTTCCATTATCAAAAACCTCGTCAACACTATAAAATGCCCCTTTTACCAAAAAAGAAAAGACATCTTTTTTTAAATATCTGCGATTTCTACCCTTGATTGCAGATGGCAGGTGATTAAAGAGCTTGACTCCCATGTAACTAGGCTTCTTCTCAAAAAGCCTTAACCTATGTGAGACAACACACAAATTACCCTTGCCTCTAGTATTGTGTTGGTGAGCCTATGAGTTTGTTGAAAACTTTTATTTTTTATCATATGTTAACAAGAGTAATTTATAAATATAGATGCAAGGCACAGTCAGAATACCCTGAGTTACGAAAGCTCCTCTACAAGACTGACCAAAATCAAGTCCAGTAAGGCATCTAACAGCTTTTTTCTGTATGAGAAAAATTTTATCTATTTTTTTACTGGCGCTACCCCACAGTTCAATGCCGTAAACCAAATACGAATATATTAGTGAGTAGTATAAAGTTTTTCCAGTACCAGGTGGAGTAATTTTTATTATAATGCTGCCGTGCTACCAATTTTTCCTTAAACGGTTGGAATAGCATTTAACACCTATCAACCTAAGAATAGTTGTCGGCTCCAATAAAATAGATTCTTGATAAACTGTGAATGGATCTATTGCCTATGAATGAGAAATCCAGTTTTCAGAGCAAATTAACTTATAATCTTCAGATGAATTTACACAAATACACAAGGAGAATATATATTAAGCCTAATTATTTCAGAGTTATTACGAACTAAAATACTTATCTAGTTTACAGTTGAAACACAGTGGCTATTGGCTTTACTACACTAATAGCTAATTATGCACAAAAATTTATATAAAACTCAATTTAAAACATTAATAAACGAAAATGATTTAGAGCAAAACTCCACGACAATACTTGTAGCCAGCCATTTTTCAGAAGAAGGTCGAACAGGAAAAAAGACCACAAGTTGCAAGTCACGAAAGCCAACGCCTCGTTCAGTATCGATTTTTACAGACACGTCAACACAAAATTATAATTTACAAGTTTAGAATTCACATTCTACATCTGTTCTCAATAAAACTTTATTTTGAAAATGTTATTTTAAATTTTTATACATATATTCTATTTAAATAAACGATTTATTTAGTAATTTGTTAACCCTGCCTCGGTGACACCATGGAACAATGCAACAAACATTTACGATAATAAATTCTCCGTCAAAAAATTTGTCTGTCTATTGATAACTCTGACATTTACTATAAAGTTCCATAGATCTTGAATTGAAGATTCGATTCCAATGTGAGAAGAAAAATGTAATATTACAAATACCCCCCTCTTGACATAAAAAAATTTTACTGTTTGAAAATTTAAAGAAAAAATTTACATTGACCCTAATGAAAATTGTTGAAATTTAAATTTGAGAACAGTAACAATTTTTTCTAGAAAAACAATACATGTCACCCTATAATTGAAAATTATTATAAAAATTCATCAATAGCGTTTGTTATAATGTTTCCAAACAATATCTCAAAATATAGAATATCAATATTACTTTTGATTTAGCTTTATAATTTAAAGAAAAATATCTCAACAGAAAGTTTAATATGTAAAGAATAGTTTTTTTTTTGAAATTGCACATAAATTTAATAGATAGAAAAATTCAATTTTTATTGCATAAAAAAAATTTAGTATGTTGAATAAAAAAAATTATTATTATTTTTTTTTTTAAATGAATTGATGAATTGTTACATTTAATTTTCACATAAAATTTCAATAAATCAAAAAATGTTCATTTCTTTCACTATTGACGCGGTTGATTTTATTGATGCACATTTTGGAAAACAGTCCGTTAAGGCACTCAGTATGATTTTCAGTTAAGTGTGACTCCAATGTGATGACGTTAAGTGTTGGGCTGATCTGGATGCACGTAGTGTTGGGCTGATACTTGTAGTCGACTGATGCATATCAAACTCGATACAGGTGACATCTCAGTTAGCATTGCTTCATGTTTGTAGTAGACGGCTGCATTCCAAACTTGATACCGGTGATATCTCAGTTAGCATTGCTTCATGTTTGTAGTAGACGGCTGCATTCCAAATTCAATACAGAGTCACATAAATTTTGTATCATATTTGTAATTATACAATGTACATTTCAGGCTTGAAATGACAATGTAATTCGTTTTTTGGAAAAGAGATAGACGCTGCATACAGGATTAATTTAGGTGAGGATTAATTTAGGTAAGGTTTGGTTTTTTGATATTTTCAGCTTTCAAGGTTTAGAGTTCTGCATACAGGAATAATTTAGGAGAGGATTTTTTGAATCAATTCTTTCATGATACTGTGACTGTTTCTCAAGTCCCACTTGAATTCAAAGTTGTGAATGTGAACATGGATGGCAATTACCTCCAGGTAATGCAGTAGTGTTGAAGTTTGAGATACAGAGTCAGCAATAAGCATTGGCATTGCTATTGGTGTATGCTTTGGTGTCGGCTTTGGCATCGGCGTTGATATTGGCGTTGGCGTAGCTATTGACATCAGCACAGGCATCGGCGTTGATTTTGGTGTTGGCATCAGCATTGGCGCAGGCATTGGCGTAGCTATTGGCATTGATTTTTGTTGTTGGCATTGGCGCAGATTTTGGCATTGGCGTAGCTATTGGCATTGGCGCAGGCATTGGCATTGATTTTTGTTGTTGGCATCAGCATTGGCGCAGATTTTGGCATCAGCATTGGCGCAGATATTGGCTTCGGCGCAGGCATCGGCGTAGATATTGGCGTTGACATCAGCACAGGCATCGGCGTAGATTTTGGCGTAGTTATTGGTGTTGATATTGGTGTTGACATTAGCTTAGTTATTGGTGTAGGCCGCAGCGTAGATTTAGGCGTAGATATTGGCGTAGTTATGTCACACTAGTTTGAAAATCACCCAAATGTTCTTAACACTCTTCATGGCGTTCACTTGTTACTGATTTCGAGATTCACATGATAACTATTTCAATGTTAATGTCTGTGCTGTACCTGTTATCTTAAAATGCTTATAAACTAAAAAGAAAAACTTTGATTAGGCTATCAATACAATCTAATACACATAAAAATTATTTTAAGTATCTATGAAATTGAAATTTGTTAACATCTTATTATACAGTCAGCAATACATAAATTGTGAAATATGGACATATCAATGATAAATTAAAAAAAATTCATTTTCATCTATTCACTGTTCAAATATCAAAATTTTAATCCATTCTTCAAAATAGAAATAGAATTTCATAACACCCTGTATCATTATCAAAATTGTAAAAAACATCAGATTATCACAACAAAAAAATTTAATTTCAATACATATTTCAATAATTTCAGACAATTGGTCTTCTATTCACAATCATTTCATAATATATCTGCATTTCATTATCATTTAATATAACATTTCATTTATAGCATGTTCATTTCACATTTATGATTTATCAATCAGGGTTTCAAAATTATTTAGTTTTAATTTTGTTCAAAAATTGTATAAAAAGCAAATTATTTAATATTGTTAATCATCGTTTGTTGGATACTATAGTTTATTTCGACTCTTCAATGTTCTAAACACAAACTACATTTCATGACAAAACTTTACTATCAAACATTAAACAAGAAACCATTCAAAACATCAATAATATTTTGCTTCAAAGGCAAACAATATTCATCAGTAATCATCATTTTGCATCTATGGCAATCAACATAAGTAATCAACACAAAAAATATTATCTCATTACTGCCTCTCTAAGTCATAACCTCTGTTATTCCTTCTTTAGGCAATAATGGGTTTCCATCTCAAAAAACAATCACATACCAGCAAAATTCTAATCAACAAACCCCACTAAAAATTCTACATACACTCCAGCATCCATTTCAAACGATAATCAATCATATCAAAATTTATAGAACAAACAAATTTAAAAATTTAAAAAAAAAATCAATCACAAAAACTTATTTCAATTAATAATATAACAAAACGTTTTAAATTAAACCAATTATTTTTTAAAATAATTTAAAATTTAAAGACTGTATAATAAGTATAAACATTTCAAGATTATAATACAAAGATGATCAAGATGAATACTGGGTAAATAAGTTCCCTAAAAAATACAAAAAAGAGAAATAGAAAACTGGGTAAATAAATTCCCTAAAACAATACAAAGAAGAGAAAGATTAATTAGAGCCTATCCTACATGTCAGTACTGAACTTTCATGAGGAAGTATATTTAATAAAATATACTACTATGGAATTTTGTAAATTCCAAGTATGACTCTAATTTGTTATACTTGTGAGCTATCACTCCCACAAAAACAACTGGTGAAGGAAAAAAATGTTGACTATTGTGACTGGGTGGAAAGTTCCTAGATGTCTGTAAGGCAATGTGATAGCAGACTCTAGTATCGGACCACAAAAACAAAAGTATGCAAAAGGTTTTACAAACATTTGTTGTTGCAGTCATAAGGTTTTTATATCGCAAACAAGTAGGTCAGATAATCGAGTCCAGCCGTATGTGGTTCACGCCCACACCTCTAAAAGAATCACACCTACTTGTCTACCAAAAATCCAAAGTATTGGACAGCAAAGAAAAAATAAAATGCAAAATGGGTTAAAAGCCCAGAAGAAAACTATAACCTAATTACATATGGCTTATGGCACAATATGCAATGAAAGATGAGAACATGGGACAAAATTGCTCTGAAAAACCTAATTACCTAATATAATACCTAAAAAAAAATAGACATGATTAAAATATGTAATACATGATGAAAAAATATACCGCAAGCAAACAATTATTTACACTACAATGGATAGATTTTGGAAAAGTTAAGTTTTATCAACAATTTAAAGATTAGGAAAATAAGCTACTATTTCAACTTCTAATATTATTTCAGAAAAAATACAAATTTAAATGACTATGGACAAGATTGGTTAAGATATGCTTCATAGAAGAAATTTACTGAATATTACACAAAGACAGGAAAGAATCGAAAATTGAAAAGATTAAGGGCCAAGAAAATAGGCTACAGGAAAGAAAAAAGACACAATTATGGACTCTTACCATACACTGTGTAGCGATTATGCTATTCTGAATCCCGGCATAGCATACACCTTTTCAATTCTCAGTTGAAAGTTGAACTCATCAACTTGACTCAAAGCAACATTCATTTTGTTCACATTATTTCTAACCTCCACAGAAACCTGTCTCATGTAATCATTCATTTTGTTTACAATCTTCCTAACTTTTGATGTAGTAATCTGATCCATAGAAACATTTGATCTGTTTACTGTTTTCCTAACCTTCAATGTAGCAATAGTACTTTCTCGATAGTTGACTTTCAATGAAGACAACTCCCTACCTACTTCTTTACTCAATTCTACTATCTCATTAGGGTTGATTTTTTCAACAACAGTAACTAGGCCTACATTGTCAGAAACTTCAATGAGTTGATCTTGTATCTTAACATTACTATCTTCATGATTATCTTTCAATGTTTCGTGTGCATTTTTCAATAAAAGGTTTATACTAGCCTGCTCTAGTCTAATGCTAGCAAATTCTTGCTTCATCTCATCAAACCTAGCATTTTGATCTTGTTTCAAATTATCAAACCTAGCATTTTGCTCATCAAACCTTTGTGTTAGGAATGCTATAAGATTTATATCATTTTTAGCTCCTACCATACTTGTTTCATTTGATATTTCTACTACTTTCTCATGGATTGTTACATTTGAAACGTTTTCACTTACAGCTACACTATCGTTTGAGTCATTGTTTAAGGTTAGGTCTAAATCTTGTGATTCTTCATCTAAGTTTTGAATGTTTTCACTGGATAAAACTTCATTATTTTTATTGCTCTCCATCTTGCTACTGCGTAAAAAATATTTACTCATTAGAACCTAAACTTTCTCGAACCGATTTCCCACTCAGCAGAATCTCCCATTCACAATCTATCAAGATATCTATCCTACCAATAATTTTTTATATAACCAGGGATATATTTTGTAGTTTGAGTCCCACACCAGGGCGTACCATTTGCCGTGCTACCAATTTTTCCTTAAACGGTTGGAATAGCATTTAACACCTATCAACCTAAGAATAGTTGTCGGCTCCAATAAAATAGATTCTTGATAAACTGTGAATGGATCTATTGCCTATGAATGAGAAATCCAGTTTTCAGAGCAAATTAACTTATAATCTTCAGATGAATTTACACAAATACACAAGGAGAATATATATTAAGCCTAATTATTTCAGAGTTATTACGAACTAAAAATACTTATCTAGTTTACAGTTGAAACACAGTGGCTATTGGCTTTACTACACTAATAGCTAATTATGCACAAAAATTTATATAAAACTCAATTTAAAACATTAATAAACGAAAATGATTTAGAGCAAAACTCCACGACAATACTTGTAGCCAGCCATTTTTCAGAAGAAGGTCGAACAGGAAAAAAGACCACAAGTTGCAAGTCACGAAAGCCAACGCCTCGTTCAGTATCGATTTTTACAGACACGTCAACACAAAATTATAATTTACAAGTTTAGAATTCACATTCTACATCTGTTCTCAATAAAACTTTATTTTGAAAATGTTATTTTAAATTTTTATACATATATTCTATTTAAATAAACGATTTATTTAGTAATTTGTTAACCCTGCCTCGGTGACACCATGGAACAATGCAACAAACATTTACGATAATAAATTCTCCGTCAAAAAATTTGTCCGTCTATTGATAACTCTGACATTTACTATAAAGTTCCATAGATCTCGAATTGAAGATTCGATTCCAATGTGAGAAGAAAAATGTAATATTACAATGCGTAACAAGAATATACTTTTTGAGATTTTACTAATGAAATTCTCTATATGTGGCACGAAAATGAGCTTGCTGTCCAGAAGCACACTACATTCAAACTTTATGTAGGTTGAGATTCAAGAACGAGCATTGGCTGAAAGATCAAAGGCTTATTTTCGAACATAATCATCTTGAATTTCTTTTTATTTACACTAAGGTTGATATCACTGAAATACTAGGCCACATTATTGCTACTTAGATTCATGTTCACCTCTAAACTTTCAAGACACTTGTCGCTGAACATTAGAGTGGTATCATCAGCATACAACGTAATCGGGAACTTGTCTCAGTAGCGATATTGGACATCATTAATGTTATGAAAAGAAGCGGCCCCAATATAGATCCTGAGGTACCCCTGTAGATAGTTTCAATTTATTGGATTTAGAATTAGAAATTAGAAATCTTCATTTGTCATAAGGACCATGCCCTATACAAAGAGTTGCACACGAACATCAATAATAAATACATAAATCACGAAAATATCAAAAACAGAGCAGACTAGAAGGAAAAATTGATAATCACAAAAGCACAATTTGTAACATCAACACTATAGAGAGCATAACAAACAGAATAAATGATCTAGGATCAATAGCATCATCAGGGAAAGATTGTTAATCACAGAAGCACAATTTGTAACATAAACACAATAAAGAGCATAACAAACAGAATACATGATCTAGGATCAATAGCATCATCAGGTAGCGATGCTACTTGTACACTAAAAAATGGCACATTGCAAATTCATCAATTATGGCACACCAGAGCATATCCCCTTCTATTTAATGATTCCACAGTGTATGAATAAATATCTAATATTTTTTGCCTTGAGAAATTTGAAAGTAAAACTATAATCTTATCTCTATCGTCCACAATATTATATACATTCGTCTCAATGTACCGTTCTCTTATATCCTGATATACTCCACAGCTCAATAGAAAATGGCTCAAAGACTCATTCTGAGTGATGCAAGTTGGGCAGGCTTTATTAATGTCAAGTAAATATCTTCTACTACCAAAGTTGAGTATAGTTCCCAATCTTGAAACATTAATCGGAATCCTACATGACAACAATTCTGACATTTCTGAATTAGGGTTTATTCTCCAATACATGCCACAGCTCTGCGATGCGAACGCATGCTGGGCATCTTCATTCCTAATATGTGTCCTATAATCATCCAAAAAACGCTTGTAGTTGTTTGTGAGATCAACCCAACAAAAACCATCATTTCCCCAGACTTGACCTAAGTTCAATGTGCGAAGCCAAGATTTCACGTGGGTAACCCAATTTCGTTCCCCAAACTCAGCTTCCAAAAGAACTCTATAACAAACGTACGGGTACCTAGACTCACACATATTTAGAATTTTTATGAGCCATAATAGACTCAACTTGAATATAGAATTTCAAATTAGGTCGACCAATTAGGTTCCAACCTAACTGCCCATCCTGGTGAAGCCCGCCCCAGTAACAATACTCTTCTGTAAAAGAACAATTGAGCCTTCTCTAATGCTTCTTCCATGCCCTACGCCCAAATTTCAGCTCCGTAGAGCGTAGCTGGAATCACGATAGATTCGTATAACTTTGTCTAGTCTCCCAAGTATCAGATTTGAGCTTTGATAAGGTATTCATGAGTGCAGCTGTCTCTACTTTAGATTTATTTAACGCTCTACTACACATATTTTTGAAACCACCTGATGACTGAAAAACTACTCCCACATAATTATATTCCTTGCAAGAATCAATATTCTCCCCCTTACATGCAATAATCCCCATTTTACTAAGACGTCCCTTGTGGAATGGCATTACTTTTGTCTTATGATAGTTTATCTTTAGCCCCAGTGAATCGCTAAATTCAAACAAACAACGAACTTTATTTCTAGTATCTGGAATACTGTCTGCAAAAATGACGATATTGTCTGCATATTGCAGCATAAAAATATCATGATCCCTTCCAAGCAGCAGGCCACTCAGCAATCCCCTCTGTCTAAAAAACGATTCTATATCCGATATGTAAAACGAAAATAAGAGTGGACTCAAAGAATCCCTCTGCAAAACCCCCTTTGTCACCTGTATGGGTTTTGATTGCACTTTACAATGATCCTCTTCCTGAACCTCAATACTAAAGCAAGCTTTCGAATATAATTCTTGTAAGACTCTTAAAATATTTCTACTCACACCTAACGATCCCAGCTTATTCCATAGCCCTATATGTGGAACAGAGTCAAACGCGGACACATAATCCACGTAAACGGCGAAAAACTTTTTGCTTTTATTTATTAAATAATAATTAATAAGATTGTTCATTACGAAAATGTTGTCTAAGTAGCTTCGATTTTTTCTGAACCCAGACTGGCTCGGCTCTCTTCTAGTACGGTATGTCACAGAAATCAACCCAATGAGTCAGTCTTCTACATAATAATTTGGTAAAAATTTTCAAAATGCTATTTATAATTGCAATAGTTCTATATTTTTTTGGATCCGATAAACTACCTTTTTTGTGCAATAGAAACATTTTCACGAACGTCCATGACCCCAGAACCGTTCCTGTGTCCAGTATACGATTGAAAATGTAGGTGATAAAATCTTTCCATTTATCGGGCAAAAACATGAAAAACTCATAAGGAATACCGTCGGGACCCGGAGATTTACCCTTTGTTGTATTTTTCAGAATGCAATCAAACTCTTCTACAGTAACTAGTCTATCAAGGAAGGGGTGTCTAGTGTCTGCGAATATCAGTTTGGTTAGAGATAAATCTGGTACCTTATATTTTTCCCGGAAAAATAAAACCTCTAACAAGCCAATTGAATTTGATACGCCTTTACGTTTCTGAAATTTTCTTTAATTTTTTCCGTAAAGAGCTTTTTGCCAGTTCAATTGTTTTTTTATAATTCAGTTTTGCCTGGAGGAAATCATTTAACTTTACTGGATCAAAGTTCTCTTTTTTAAAGGATCGATAAATCTTTCGTAAATATTTTTCAATTGTTTGCATTGCCCATCATACTATGGCTTATCAGTTAAGTTATCCCTTCTCTTCACCATATTTAATCTCTCAGCTTCGTCAGTAATTGATTGTAACAAGCAGTCAGACAATTGATCGACCGTACAATCGGCAGGAGAGAAAATTCTTTCCGACAAAAGAGAAAAAAGAAAAGTATACTCTGCTTTAACGCTATCTTCCCAACGAAAACACTTATTATCTTTAATCTCTCTCACACTGATTAACGGCACTGAGCTTCTTAACTGTATATTTTATAAAACAATAATAGGCAAATGATCTGCCGTTAAAACAAAATCAGAGATAAACATATATGTTACCATTTCTAATACTTCCACATTCGTCCATATCATGTATACAGGGCTGTTCCCGTTTGCGCCATGGAATGTAAACTTAGCTGGCGAATCACTGATAGACCTACCATTCAGAACACAGAGGCCGTTATTCTCCATTAATGAAACTAAACTGTATGCATGCTTCGAAATAATGAGATCCAATGTAATGCGATCCGCTTTGAGAGAAGTTTGCTCGAACATGGCCTCATCAAAGTCCTGATTTGAATCTCCTTTCCTGACATTGAAATCCTCTCCAAAAACTACAGGGAGAGAGAGAAACAAGTCCTCGTACTTGGAAAAACAATCTTGCAACATTAAGAGGGAACTCTCAATTGTTTGAGGCCTTAAATACACAGAACAAATTATAAGCTCAACCTTATTGACGCGAACTCACAGCCTCCTTCATTCCCTGGGATCTATTGGCCTGCACAAGAAATAAAATCAATTCTAAGTTTAGTTAATATTTTTATTTTTATCTTTTATTTCTTAATTAAGTATTATTTCTTATTTTACTATAATTTGAATTTGTATTTAATCCATTATTATCATTATTATATTCTGAAGCTTATCTTTTCTATTATAATTATTTTATGTAGTGACTGCTTATGTTGTCCATGGAACTCTCCTCCACACGCAGACGTTTAATCTTTGTGGAGGAATTCCATAATATTGAGTTTTTCACTGTAAATACTTAAAGGAATAAAAAATATTTGAATTTGAATTTATTAATAACTATTTTTACAATCATAACACTATCACTGGCTTCAATTAGAGTAGATTGAAATTTATTTTTAATAAACATTGTCATATTTATTGGATTTAATACTATTATTTACCGTGTCAAGCTGTACATATTGATACCTATTTGTGGGTTATGAGCTGAATAATTTATAGCTATTTCCTCTTATTCCTAATCTATAGAGCTTATCTAGAAGAGTTTTGATATCAACACAATCGAAAGCTTTTGACAATAAGTCTATCATCACCCAACATGCAAATTTTGAATCTTCAATATCCGATATTAATTCCTCAAAAATATCTATTAAAGCCGTTTTTGTCGATTTACCTGGAATAAATCCATTTTGAAAAGGAGCTATAAGTTTATTTTTCGTTAGAAAGCTAATTACTCTAGTAAACAAAATTTTCTCAAATATATAAACAAGACAAGATAATGATAAGTTAGACCACATTGAAAATTCCAAGAAAATAGCACGAGGAAATAACTTTATTAGCATTAGAAATTTATTTTTAATCGAGAGCTTAATTTAATAATGTTTGCTTTGCTGATTATCTACAGATAGAATACCATGCAAATTCAACCTATATAGAATGCTTTATTGAATCGATGGGGTATTAAGGGATTTATTCGTTTTTTTAAGGTGGGCGACGGTCGGGGCCATACAATTTAATCATATCAACCCATCACCCGCGCATTAACAAAATACTATATTTTTGAGCAAACAAAACAGGCATCTGTCGTTGGTGTCATGTAGAAAGTTTGCACACGTTTGTCCCTAGATGAACTGTTTGCAGTGGCGGATCCAGGGGGACTGTACAACCCCCTCCATTATGTATGTCCAGCAATAATTTCTATTTCTATAAAAATTTAACATATCTGGGAGGTGAACTCGTCCCACAAATTCCCATTGCATGACTCAATCATAAACCCACCATATTGTTATCTAAGAATATTCTGTTCGATTAACATACGACTCTACAATATAACAACAAATGAACTAATTGGCTAATGAATAGTGAATAATTGAACTCACATCGATATTACCGGTCATATCATACTTCACCGGTGCAAATACCTTGCCAAATCTATCTGAAATAAGAGAGCATACCATAAATATTTGAAACATAAAAAATTCACACCACTGCACATCAGTGTGTTTTTCTCTCGTCTGTAGGTTTTTCTAATACATAGCTCATGCAATCATGTAAAATATTGCGATTGAAAACAAATGAATCTTTATAATACAATCAACAGGTTGCTATAATGAAAACAAAAATGAGATAATAGTGATTACCTTACACGACGTGTCAAACTTGTCTAACCTATAAGTAAATAAATTTTATTACCTACTAACTCAACTACACCTTTCGAAGCTTCTAAATATTGTACAGTGTTTATTTTTCCGTCATTCAAATCAGGAAAAGGAGCCTGAACCATAGAAAAGAAATTTTTTCCTTCATCAGACGGCAAACCACCGTTTGAAGCAGACATTGTATGACAGCAACTTTTATTGAATAACAGAAGCCGCAAGTGTCACAAAACAAAACAGCTGATTATACAATGGGTATCGACATCTCGAGTATCGATATTGCTTGAAGAAGGCTTATATCGACTCTCTAAAATCTTTAGTTGCGTCGTCTTCGTCTTCTGATTCTGATGTGTTTTGTAGTTTTGTCATTCAAAATATTTTACTATTAGAATAAAACATAATTCTGTTTTATTTTTAAACTGTACTCAATTTTCTGAAAAAATATTTACATTCTATCTAATTTAAAGTATTATAGAGAAAGTGACAAACTTATTAATGATTTATAGCTTTGTAAACTTTATGTTTGTTAGGTTATGAAGTGATGAGAAGTGTATTTTGTCAATATTGTAAAATTTTTGTTAGCATTATTGTTAAAACTGAGAGATGAAGATGATGAAAACTAAATCAGCATTAAAATGACGAGGGACTGAGTTGAAAACCCACTTTATAAATAATTTTAATAATTTAAAGACATTCAAAAAATGTATACACTACTCTATGGATTGTATAAATACATGGTACAGAAAGATGAGTTCTGTGTTCTGATTCTAGGGTTGGATAATGCTGGCAAAACTGTAAGTATCTTTAAGCTTCAATGTAGATGTAATTGTTCATGTCAATTTTCTTATAAAAAACATTAGTTCAATTCAATAAAATATAAGTTGATATCTAGCTACAAAAAATAAAATTTACGTAAATTAAATTTTATGAATCGTTGATTTCTGCTTCTGTCCTATATAGATTTAATCAAAAAGTGATACCATTATAACCTACCAATAATACTTTGTCAAGTTGTCACCAAAAGATTTATCAAGATGTTTGGTCTTGAAAACAACAAGAAGAACCTGTTCATCTTGTCAATAATAATTGCGTACAGTCACATACTAAACAAGTATGTCGCGCAATTGTTTCATAAACATTTGCACATTAGCCTATCATGGGAGTAGGCTACATCATAAAGAAACAATAGCGTAAGCGATAGCTTATATGCTACTGTTTCTCTATGGCTTTATTGATAACAACTATTATGAGATTGTGAAAATCTGGATTAAGGCAGGTCGACATCTATGTACCTCAGAGAGCTCAGGTGACGTAATTGAGCTCTTTTGAAATGTGTATATCATCTTTTTAAATATTTATAGTGATTAAAATTTGTAGCATGTTGCACAGACTTAGAGGTTACTTGAATAGACGTCAGCATTTAATGCTCACATACTTCTACTACCATGACGGAGAAGAGTCTATCACAGATTTAATAAGTCTTACCTTCTCCTTGCTGAAGGATGATGAAACACAATAATATGATTTAGTGAACATGTGAATACAATGCAATAAACATAACAGTTCTGTGTCGTTACCTTATTTATAGGCTGCTTGTTTGATGTAATCAACAAACCAGCCTCCTCAATAATTGGGATGATTTAGATATCCTCTTCTAGTGAAATTTAAGCTGTGTAATCCTCAAATATCAAAGCTTTCCTATTCCTATACAGATCAATAAAGGTGAGAACAATCAGGAGATCCAGGTCAGAACCCTTGGGCACACCAAAGTCTTGATCTTTAGCCAGGCGTTCCCGGATAAATCGCGTAAAATAAAACCCTTTTAACTTTAATCAAGATGGCGTGGCATCACAGTCCCTCAAAGCTACCCCCAAGGAAATCACTGATGCTGTAATAGCTTCTTTCAATTAGCCTCCTTGACAGCCTCTTCTTGAAAACACCAATAAGAAAGATCCCTCACCGAGCCCGGCAGTAGGTTGAACATTTTGAGTGCCAATACTCGGAAAGAGTCCTTCACCTTTGACAACCTACTGCGTGGAATCTCCAACTGTAGCCTTCCGCGGGTACCGTTTGAATGCACCTGACACCTACTCATCATGTTAGCCCTGTTTATCTTCACTGCGGTAAGTGAGGCCAGTATGTACAGCCTGAAGATGGTGTGCACTTTCAGGCGTCAGAAGATGGGTCGACAATGGGCAATGAAGTCACTGTATGTAAGGATCCGCAGTGCCTTCTTCTGAAGAAGCAGGATGTCATTGTCCTGCGGAGAATGGCTCCAGATAAGAACTCCCTACTGCACTGCCAAACATCCTGGTCTTGGTACTTTGATCCATGTAATGCAACAAGCTTCTTTCTCCTGGCTAGATAATCCAACATTGTTCTGTTGAGCCACCTCGAAGACAACGTATCTCTCCAGCTTTCCTATTAATATCCCATGCGAGACACAATCAAACACCGTAGCAAGGTCACACAAGGCCAAGACAACTGTTCCTATTTATATAAACCCTCAATACTGTCTCAAAACAGTGTGGAGCACACATTTTTATTGTTGATCTTTCTCTAGAAAGTCAAGCTGTTGGGAGAGAAAGTTACCCTCAAAATGAGTAACTTTTTAAAGATTGGTATGATCCATATTTTTTTCATTTGGTCAGGAAAGACTAACCTCCGTAACATTATTGACAAAATCTTTGTGATATAGGCCTAGGTATTACGTTCCCAGCTTCCCTATTTCAAGAATTCCTTGTGTTGAAATTTTAGTTTTCTTGCCTTATGAATTACATGGGTAGTAGTAATTAACTCTATAAATATTTTCTTTTTCTTGGCTTAATCTGA
This sequence comes from Nilaparvata lugens, assembly GCF_014356525.2. Taxonomy (NCBI): domain Eukaryota; kingdom Metazoa; phylum Arthropoda; class Insecta; order Hemiptera; family Delphacidae; genus Nilaparvata; species Nilaparvata lugens. Next base: position 20,936,682 of record NC_052513.1, on the reverse strand, counting down.
TTAGTGTCAGGTAAATGATCTTATTGGACTGCTACAGGGGTGTACTTTCAACTTTAACTCAACTATTGATATTATTTTCCAGACTTATTTGGAAGCAGCAAAGACAAAATTCACAAAAAACTACAAGGAAATGCATCCTAGTAAAATAACAACGACAGTAGGTTTGAATATTGGAAAAATTGATGTTGCTGGTATTCGATTAAATTTCTGGGATCTGGGAGGACAAGTTGAACTTCAATCATTGTGGGACAAGGTCAGTTTTATTTCAGTCAAACTCGTTATATTCTGCAGTAATTTCTTATTGAACCTTTTCGAAGTAATTTTATGTGTTATCAATGAGGCTTTAAATATATTACAAACCAAATTATGTTGAATTAATTTATTGAATCTGAAAGTGAGAAATGCTCACCTAGAATTATTATTATAAGAGGATATTCATTTGATAATTATGCTATGTCGACTCAAATAGTCAAATCAATCCTTTAGTATTCCATGTCATGCCTTTGTACTGGATAGATTTTGTCCTAAGATATGAAAAAATATTGTTTACTCATTCACATAAAATGATATTCTTATAAAAACAAAATAGGTATTCTTTCTATCTTCATTATTTAATGTTATGCATTGTCATGTCTTATCAAATTATTTTATTGTTTTGCTGTTTTTGTGTATTCATCAGATTTTGCACAAACAAATTTATAAATGTATTTCTTATTTATTCCAGTACTATGCTGAATCACATGCCCTTATTTACATTGTTGACTCTTCAGACCGAGAGAGAATACCAGATTCCAAGGAAACATTTGGTAAGTATACAATTTTTTTTCAATTTTACTCTATTTATTTATTGAAACGATAGTTTAGAAGAATTATATAGTATAAAATGAAGTGTATATCAACTTTTAGGCAGATGTTTACTTTTAATTAATGTTATGTTAGTATACCTATCAAGCACACTCAGCTGATGCTGGATCAACTTCTCAGTGGACACATTTTGTTGTGTATTTTTTGGTGAAAAAATTCAAACTTTAGAACATTTAGAATTCAAACTTTAGAAGTTTAGAATATTTTTTTTATTTTATATTTGACAACCAGAATACAATTCAGACTGATACTTCCGTCTTTATCATATTCCTAACTCCCATCACAGTAACCATGTGATCTTGATATAATTTTGTGTTCGTGACAGCTACTATTTTTTCAACAATCTCCTACTCATTGTAAGATGTACGTATATAACGTATATAAGCTCTTCCCTGTATAGTCATAGTGGTGAGAAATTCATGAACAGTTCAACCTATTCGGTGGGCTAAATCAGTGGATTGTGAACCATCAATGGATACATTTATTCCAAATTTTTTCATGATCAGATCTTATGGCTCCGCTCGATTTACATTTTTTTTGTTCAACTTGTGTTAAATTTTTCAAGTGAAATCTAATATTCTTCAAAATTAGGAATTGTTAACTATTATTTTTTTGTTATCTTCAACTTCAAACTTCTTGAATTTCAGAAGGATAAAGTCAACTCTAATTAAATCTAATTGACCGAACGAAGTGAGGTCTAAGATTCAAGTTGACGGTTTGGCATGTTTAAATGTTTATATGTTGCGCATTTATGGCGAAACGCGGTAATAGATTTTCATGAAATTTGACAAGTATGTTCCTTTTTAAATTGCGCGTCGACGTATATACAAGGTTTTTGGAAATTTTGCATTTCAATGATAATATAAAAGGAAAAATCTGGTGTGTTACACTCACACAACTTTCCTTGCTCATTGAACTAACTATAAGCCTCATTCTTAAACGAGAATGATTTAGGGGAATAACATAATGACGATTGGCGGCAACATATTTGAAACTACGATCAGACTTCTGTATATGTGTATAGTTGTTTTCAGAGTACTTTTTCCTTTGTGTAAATTGTGAAATTCGATATTTTTTAAAAGTCGTCAAAACAGCTGTTCTACAGATGAAATATCTCGATGTGTTCTTTTTATGAACTGCTCTACCTACCTACCTCATGCACGAGAAAGAGGCTACAAAGTCCATTTCTCAAGGATGGGGTGGACCCCTCATTAGTTTCTCAGAAAGGAGACTCATTCCAGTTAATAAAGCCGATGAATAACTATACAGGGTTTGAATTTGAAAAAAATCGGTCAAGTCATTTTTGAGAAAATCGTGAAACACATGTTTTTTAGTGATTATCCGCCATTTTTCTCAATAATATTACGGAGCTCCTGAAATTTTCCCAGAAATGAGACTCATGTCAGTTGATAGGGCTTATGAATAGCTGCTATCCATGGTATGAATTTGAAGAAAATCGTTCGAGCCGTTTTCGAGAAAACCGTGAAAAACATGGTTTTTTAGTGATTATCCGCCATTTTTCTCAATAATATTACGGAGCTCCTGAAATTTTCCCAGAAATGAGACTAATGTCAGTTGATAGGGCTAATAAATAGCTATCCATGGTATAAATTTGAAGAAAATCGTTAGAGCCGTTTCCGAGAAAACCGTGAAAAACATGGTTTTTTAGTGATTATCCGCCATTTTTCTCAATAATATTACGGAGCTCCTGAAATTTTCCCAGAAATGAGTCTCATGTCAGTTGATAGGGCTTATGAATAGCTATCCACGGTATGAATTTGAAGAAAATCGTTCGAGCCGTTTTCGAGAAAACCGTGAAAAACATGGTTTTTTAGTGATTATCCGCCATTTTTTCCGCCATCTTGGATTGAATTCTATTGAATTTCTTATTGTCGGGTCCTCATGGTATAAGGACCTTAAGTTTAAAATTTCAAGTCAATCGGTTAATTAGGAATGGAGTTATCGTGTTCACACACACACACACACACACACACAACACACACACACACACACACACACACCACACACACACACACACACACACCACACACACACACACACAACACACACACACACAACACACACACACACACACACCACACACACACACACACACACACACACACACCACACACACACACACACACAGACCAATACCCAAAAATCATGTTTTTGGACTCAGGGGACCTTGAAACGTATAGAAAACTTGAAATTGGGGCATCTTATTTTTTTGGAAAGCAATACTTTCCTTACCTATGGTAATAGGGCAAGGAAAGTAAAAAGGAGCCTCCTTCATACGCCAATATTAGAGTTAAAATCATACTATAGAATAATTATTCATCATAAATCAGCTGACAAGTGATTACACAGATGTGTGGAGAAGCCAGTCTATTACTGTATTTGTATAAGGTCTATTTGTATAAGGTCTAAGTTTCTTTCAAAGACCTTGAAGAAGTATGCATCTTTAAGCTGGGTTTATACCAAAGTTATTAACAAAATGTTAATAACTTAATCCTAATAGATTCTATTAGATTGAACGCAAGTTGACAAACACACATGTTCATCATGTGTATGATAAGTTATGTTCAATCTAATATAATCTATAAGGATTGAGTTATTAACATTTTGTTAATAAATTTGGTCTAATCGCAGCTTCAAGGTTATTTGTTTTGCAGTCATGGTATTATTATGCGTGTCCATCAGTATCAATATTCTCACATTCGAAAAAACTAATTTAATAGGTGATTAAAAATAATCAAATAAACTAAATAATGCTGAAGAAATTATAATATTTTTTATTGAAAAAAATTATTTTCATTAGATGGAAAGATTATCACGGAACTGGATGAATATTATATAAATTCTGTAATAGAAATATATTCTATTCATTGTTTAAATTAACATAAATATTAATAAATGATGGAATAAAAATGCAAACGTGAACTGATTTCGTTAACATTTGTACAACATATTAAATCTGGGTAGATGAAAAACCCTAACAGAAATAGTAATAGGTCTAAAAATAAAGTAATTGGCTAATATCGCCAAGCAGATAATAAACAAGATTAGATAGCATCAGCTTGTTCTGGCTAAATGGTACAAGAACTAAAAAGGATTTGAAGGAAGTTTACTACTCATAAATAGATTATTTATAAAATATTTGAAGATTGAGGTTAGGTAGATGTATTCACAGATCGGTGACCTAGAGATCGATCAAACCGAAGAACGTAGAATCTGACCAAAACCCCTTGGCAGAGCTTTATTGCATTCGGATGGTGTGCAATGTGAAAAAACACCCGTCCACGTGGCTAATTATTAGGTAGCATGGAATTAATATTAATATATAGAATATTAACTAGCATGCAAAGAGCATAAATAAAAAACCAAATAAAAATAATTTAATGTATTCAGGAAATAAGAGTTACCAGGCGCATGAATACCTAATAAAATTTGCATGCACCAATAGTAAAACGGCAGTTAATAGGCGGCAACTGTAGGCCAATTCAAAAATATTTATATATATTTATATAATGTACTAGATTTTGTGTAAAAATTTGTGTAATCTATGTTATCAATATGGCTCGAATGCAAAGAAATTATTAATCATATAATCTAAGCAATATTTTGGCATTTTTGTAAGATCTATTTGAATTTAATGGCGGAGGATTGGGATATTTAAATTTTATGCTAATTTGAAAGTCGGAAAGAGGATCTGTAAAACTTGAGAAGGAAGAACCAGCACTCGCCAGCCAAATGCCACCATAAGAGGACCCCAAATATTTTAGAGCGAAGTACCTTATTAATAATTTTGTAAAAATTTAAAGTTAAAGTAAATTATTAAATTTCTTAAAAGACTTCGTGATGCTATTGTGAAGCAGAAGTCATTTTTTTATTTTTTATTAAATTTATAACCCCTTGGAGGAGACGATTCCGGCTACCATATTCCCGGACCACATGGAGTTGGATCGACATCGGCGGCTTACAAGAAGATTTTCGACACGTGAGTGATTTAAATTTGAATTTAGTGATGGGCGCCCTAGTGCTTCGAATTAATCTGATGATCAAAGCTAGCTCGCCGAAAGGGTTATTATAAATTGAGAAATTAATAAGAGTAATACTTGCGCAAGTAAAAATTAGTATTAAAGGTATTTAATTGAAAGAAAAATATAGATCAATATTTTAGAAATTTCTATTTAATCAAAGAAGTACGAAATCTAGGCTATCAAACGTATGCATACAATATTAATTTTTTGCAATACAATTTGCGATAATTTATCATAGTTCTAATTCACTAGATGAATGGCTCTACCTATTCCGTCAGGTGCCGAATCTTGCACCCTGAGATAAAAATATATATTCGATACAAATAAATCTACTAAATACTAGAGATTTTAATATATAGATATATTTGGATTATTAGTGGCTAATTTATCAAGCTGATCTTAGAGCACATATTTTTGATTGAATTATCCAAGTCGACAAGTATTAGCAAGTACATGTCACAGCTACATGCCAAAGAATGCATATGATTTCAAGATAAAGGCACATGGTAATGATTCGTGCCACAAATCTAGAATATAAAGTTAGCCTGTGATATTTTTATTGATTTCAAATATTGTTCTATTTTTTATATTATTTTTTATCGCTCTATATATATTTTTTGCCTCGATTGATCTTTGCATTATTTTGTAATATATGTGTGAAATTTCATGGTGTGCAATTTATTTTATATTCTCATCTATAGATAAGTATCATATATATATTTATATATATATATTATTTTTTGAATTACAAGAGTTATTGGAGAAGCCCATATCTAGGCCTATCAAGATTTTTTAAGACTGAATACTATTAGAAAAACCACGACCTAATTATATTAAATCTCATGCTTTACCGACTGATGCCAAGCAGGAGGCTAATCGTTATTAAATATAAAGAATACGTGACAAAGACATGGCCCAACGTGATAGGCCACGGATACGACAGAAAGACATGTCGTACCAACGTGGGACTGATGATGAGAGCCAAGCTCATTGAATAATATTTGAAATTAGTCAATAACCATATTGAAAATTATAGATAACTTATACGAGTGTGAGGAAAACTGGCGAAGGAAAATTTGTATTACTTTTTGGGGAAACAATAGCTTTAAATAGAGAGAAATTATATGTTTTAAAGAAATTTTAATTATTAGTACTGTAAAAAATAATTTTATAGAGAGAGCTATTATATTTTATGGCCTAAACTGCTAGTCAGAATCAATGAATAGTATTATTATATTATAAGAGCTTAAGTAATAAATAGGTTACCTGGCTTGTAATGTCCATAGGCCTATCCTCATTTGTGTCCTTATTAATGCCTTGTTGGCCAAAACTTTCACTTTTTTTAACAAACACTTGACACTTAATCCATTTTTAAAATATGAGTCTCTTTTCGTCCACGCAAAGTAAGGTAGCAGACACACTGCAGACGGCGATAGTAGCGGAGATCGACGCTGAGGGGGGCGCGATGGAGTCCAACGCCCAGATATCTTCAATCACCGCCAAGAATCCTGTGAACAGTAAAACCGTTAAATGTCTCCCAAGAAGCAATAAGGAGGGTTATAGTAGAGGGGATGATCAAGTCATTTTCTAATAGTTTAGAAAAAACAATGACCACAGTAATGAAGAACTTAAAGGCGGAAATGAAGGAAATGCGGGAATCACTGAAGGATAATCGGTAAGAATGGGTAAGGAGACTGCGGAAAGAATAGATAACTACCAGCACAAAACACTTCACAAATTCATGAAATAGCTACAAACAGGAACAATAGTCAACTATTTCCATAAAAAAAACAACAGAATAGTAAATCTACACAAATAGCTCACCTAAATTCTGATATAATCAAAACAAAGTACAACTTAATTCATTGGAGACAGCCGTTGGAGAACAGCAATTATTTTCATCTGAATTAAATGCCGAAGTAGTAGATAATGAAACAGAAGCTTCTAGTCATTGGAAACAGGCCCAAGAGAAGTTGTACAACTTGAAAGTCAAATACATCAATTTCCGCACGAGAATATAGAGCCTATTCCATAGCAACGTTTGATTCATACACAGTTTCAATGAATTAGGCCGTTTTGACAATACAGACCGCTATCTCCAACCTAAAGAATTTATAGATCAGATAAAAACTAGTTCAATCATTAACACCCACCTCTTGGAATTTTGGGCGTCTTCGTTTGACTAGTTTATTGATTGGCGAACCCCTGATGTTCTTTCGGAGTAGAGCCCATGAATTTACATCATTGGATGAGTTTGTAGCTGTCTTCCTGGAACAGTATTGGAGCAGAAGTAAACAGTTGGACGTGCTAGCGGACATCATATCATGCGATTTCAACCCTAACTTAGACGGTGCATGTACCACTTTCGTCACTGCCCTACAGTTTAAAATTCTCAACTGAGCGAGCCCATTAATGAATCGGCATTAGCAAGCATTATTTTAAAGAAGCTACCGTATCAAGTTAGAATGGCACTCGCCCACAACCCATTACTGATTGCAAGCAGCTGATAAATCATTTATATGGCATACAGTCTGTGATGGCAATATCAAACCACCGTTCAGACCAGAGATACGCACAAAATCAACATAACTCAAAATTTAATCAGTATAACAGCCAAAATTATGAATCAGTACCATATGAGTGCTCACGATCTACCCAATTAAACGAAACGCGCTATAATCATAATCAAAAAAACAGCTGGAATAATAGAAGTTTTCAGAATCGTCAAACAAAACCATTATCCACAGCAAACCTATGAAAGAAAGTATTTATGGCCGTGATCGATTAACACAAATAATGATTACACTCAGAATAATTACGACAAAAATTACAAACCGCCACCTCATCAAATAAGTACAAACTACACATTAGAGCATGCGTCCAGATCAAATCACCAAAAAACACAGAACCAACCCAACAACCGCCACCAGATATACAGAAAACTACAGCTAATAAACAGGACTATATGATACCCCCGATATAACAAGCACAAGCTCAAATGAAACAAAACCAAGAAAAGCAGGATATTTCAACGTCATACACCCACATCAGAAGTGATTACCGAAAACATTATTAGAAGAACCGGAAAATAGTATTAGAAGAACCGAAGCTTAGAAGGAATACTATGGATTCGTGCAGGGGCAACAAAGGACATGGAAGAGGACTATGAAGAATGGAAAGTGGTTAATAAGAGTGAAAGAAATAAAGAATGATATTAATAAAATGGGAGAGTACCGGGCCTATTATATGTGGAAAGATTATATTTAAGGCTAAATTAGTGTTTTGATCTATTGTATTGTGTGGATTACCATGGCTGTGATAATATTGAAAAGTGATGCTATAATTAAGACCATGTTATGTTGAAAGAATTTATTAGTGTTGATTGGAAGTGTTATATTATTGAATTGTTATTATGATAATGAAGCCAATAATGAATTTAAGTGGAAAGTATCGGATGAAGATGATTGGAAGCTTTATATTATAAGCGTTTATTGTGTAACTAGATTATAAACAATGCCACTAAAGTGGAATATCGATACTCAACGGAATAAATAGAAATAATAAGGAAGAAAACAGAACCAGATCAAGAATTGTTTTAAAAGATACACCAGATACATGGGCTTTAAATTTGAGAAGGATAAATTAATAATAGGACAGCCTCAACAATCAACAGCAGATAAACGAACGGCCAGAGCAACATCTACAAAAGAATGCAAGAAGATGCAAGTAAATCCCAACATTTTACATGCAATATCGTCAAATTTCAAATAAATATGATAAGAAGTCAAAGAAAAAAAACACTATCAAGCCAATTACTAACCTTCCTTAATAAATTTAAAATTGGTATAGGACCTCGTGGCAACAATCCAATGTTTTAATGCCTTCCAGCCGTCAGAAGCCTGCAATAAGGAAAAGAACAATTTTAAATGTGTAATTAAATTATATACATCAGATAAAAAAGGACACAAGCGGGGATAATAAAATTAAAATTGTTAATTACCTTTTTAAGAGAAAAAATTGAGCAGTTAGGTTAGTTATGAAAGTCGATAGCAAATTCTGATGTAACATGTAACACTATGAATTGTAGAACAGCGAACAGCTGACCAAAGCCACCCAAATCAAATGAATGTAATATCTGTTGAACATATGTTTATAAAAAGAAATACTGTACCCAAAAAGTTATTTATTATTGTTATTTATATATTTATTAATATCGATATTTATTTATATGTTTTTATACTTATTACTTTTAATTATGCCACGTTTGTTACCTGAAAAGACTTAAAGTGAATACCAGTTACCAAAACCAAAGAGCCATTAGCAAAAGAAAGTATTGTACCTGATGTATAGAAAATTATTTATATTAAGACCTAAGAAATACTATAAGATATAAGCCCAGAAGTTATGAATCGAAATTATTGTCTAAAAGGAATCATTTATGAGAATTATGAAATGTGTGTAGTTAAGTTGGCAGCCCTGCAAGCGGCGAATTCAAAAATTACTGGGTTGTAAATGGTGTCAGGAGGAGTACGTTTAGAAGTTTATATTTATGATATTTTTATGTGTGTTGAAGAGGAGTTGTTATTGTTTTTGATAAAGGTATAAAGGAGATGCAGCAAATATGTCTGCGAAATGTGATAGAAGTAGGAGAGTATAATTTATAAATAAAGTATAGTGTATATCAATGTATTGAAGGGTGGGTTTTCATTAAAAACATTGTGATTCTCAAATATTTTGAATTCAAACCCAGGGGCGCGTGTAACATATTTAAATCTGGGTAGATGAAAAACCCTAACAGAAATAGTAATAGGTCTAAAAATAAAGTAATTGGCTAATATCGCCAAGCAGATAATAACAAGATTAGATAGCATCAGCTTGTTCTGGCTAAATGGTACAAGAACTTAAAAAGGTTGAAGAAGTTTACTACTCATAAATAGATTATTTATAAAATATTTGAAGATTGAGGTTAGGTAGATGTATTCACAGATCGGTGACCTAGAGATCGATCAAACCGAAGAACGTAGAATCTGACCAAAACCCCTTGGCAGAGCTTTATTGCATTCGGATGGTGTGCAATGTGAAAAAACACCCGTCCACGTGGCTAATTATTAGTAGCATGGAATTAATATTAATATATAGAATATTAACTAGCATGCAAAGAGCATAAATAAAAAACCAAATAAAAATAATTTAATGTATTCAGGAAATAAGAGTTACCAGGCGCATGAATACCTAATAAAATTTGCATGCACCAATAGTAAAACGGCAGTTAATAGGCGGCAACTGTAGGCCAATTCAAAAATATTTATATATATTTATATAAATGTACTAGATTTTGTGTAAAAATTTGTGTAATCTATGTTATCAATATGGCTCGAATGCAAAGAAATTATTAATCATATAATCTAAGCAATATTTGGCATTTTTTGTAAGATCTATTTGAATTTAATGGCGGAGGATTGGGATATTTAAATTTTATGCTAATTTGAAAGTCGGAAAGAGGATCTGTAAAACTTGAGAAGGAAGAACCAGCACTCGCCAGCCAGATGCCACCATAAGAGGACCCCAAATATTTTAGAGCGAAGTACCTTATTAATAATTTTGTAAAAATTAAAGTTAAAGTAAATTATTAAATTTCTTAAAAGACTTCGTGATGCTATTGTGAAGCAGAAGTCATTTTTTATTTTTTATTAAATTATAACCCCTTGGAGGAGACGATTCCGGCTACCATATTCCCGGACCACATGGAGTTGGATCGACATCGGCGGCTTACAAGAAGATTTTCGACACGTGAGTGATTAAATTTGAATTTAGTGATGGGCGCCCTAGTGCTTCGAAATAATCTGATGATCAAAGCTAGCTCGCCGAAAGGGTTATTATAAATGAGAAATTAATAAGAGTAATACTTGCGCAAGTAAAAATTAGTATTAAAGGTATTTAATTGAAAGAAAAATATAGATCAATATTTTAGAAATTTCTATTTAATCAAAGAAGTACGAAATCTAGGCTATCAAACGTATGCATACAATATTAATTTTTTGCAATACAATTTGCGATAATTTATCATAGTTCTAATTCACTAGATGAATGGCTCTACCTATTCCGTCAGGTGCCGAATCTTGCACCCTGAGATAAAAATATATATTCGATACAAATAAATCTACTAAATACTAGAGATTTTAATATATAGATATATTTGGATTATTAGTGGCTAATTTATCAAGCTGATCTTAGAGCACATATTTTTGATTGAATTATCCAAGCCGACAAGTATTAGCAAGTACATGTCACAGCTACATGCCAAAGAATGCATATGATTTCAAGATAAAGGCACATGGTAATGATTCGTGCCACAAATCTAGAATATAAAGTTTAGCCTGTGATATTTTTATTGATTTCAAATATTGTTCTATTTTTATATTATATTTTTTATCGCTCTATATATATTTTTTGCCTCGATTGATCTTTGCATTATTTGTGTATATATGTGTGAAATTTTCATGGTGTGCAATTTATTTTATATTCCTCATCTCTATAGTATAAGTATCATATATATATATATATTTATTATTTATTGAATTACAAGAGTTATTGGAGAAGCCCATATCTAGGCCTATCAAGATTTTTAAGACTGAATACTATTAGAAAAACCACGACCTAATTATATTAAATCTCATGCTTTACCGACTGATGCCAAGCAGGAGGCTAATCGTTATTTAAATATAAAGAATAACGTGACACATTTGAAACAGTTGACATCAGGTACTTGTGGATGAGAATACTGCGTGAGGTCTACTGTTCACAGAACTACTAGTTAACTCAGAAGAAATTAGTTGAAACAAACTTTCAGTATTAGTTAAAATTAACTAATTTCTAACTGGAAATGTAGTTAACTTTTGGATTGCTTTTTAAAATGTAAATTTGTGAGGTAAGTAGGAACAAGTAGGAAAGAATAGAATTGATATTCAAAATCAATCAAATAAAATAATTTTTATTCCGACAAAACAATAATACATAAAATTACATACAGTAAATCTAGAAGCAAAAAATAGAATACAATTTCACTTGAATTAGTAGCAATACTGGATTAAATTAAATATTTACTTTACCCGGCAAACAAAAGGTCTTTCTCCTCCTCTCCTCTTCCGCATGCCCAAAAATCTTACCTGAGTTGATTTATATGATAACATCAACCATCTGCTCAAATTTGCAATCAACCATACTCATTTTCAGAACACAGTATTAACAATGCCAAACTGGTTAAGGCTAAAGCCCTGCACACACATCGATTTTTGACTGTACGATATTTTGCCATCCTTATGAACTCTATCAGATTGAACAGAACTTGACAAACGTCATCTGTTTAATCTAATAGAATTCAAAAGGACGGCAAAATATAGTACGAACAGAAATTGATGTGTGTGTTCGGGTCTTAACGTGTTTATTGATACTGATTGGCAAAAATCACAAGTATGCAAGTGCAATTCCAACTATAAATTCGTGTTGTTGTATTTTTCCCGCAAGAATTTAGTAAAACATCAAGATTTAGATGGCGTTATAAGACTTTTTACAGGTATGGTACTTATAATATTTTTGGTTGTTGCTATGGAGTATCGTGTGGCAGTGGTGCTGTTGCTGCTTCGTGCAATGGAAACTGTGAATGCTGAACTGTATACAGCTGTGGTCGATTAGGAAGCATTAGTTGAAACACAAGCAGAACTTATCAGTGGTCTGGACAATTACATTTCTGCGACAAAGCATCGGCTGTCACATCTTAGAAGACGTGCAGCCGGATACAGCAGAAAGCACAGTGAGGCAATTGTGGATGTGAGCGGCAACCATCTAGTTTTTTTTGTGAAAATAAAATAAATGGATAAAATAAAATTTGCTTCAATAAACATTGGAGAAATTTTCCAGTAACATTGCCTACCTCCTATCGAGGATTTTTACTCCCTCATGAATGTTACTTATTGTCCATATGTTCCACCATAAATTAACAGTCATTAAAATAATTTCCCATCCATTGTAGAAGTATTCATCAATTACTCCACCTGCGAGGTGATTGTGGGGGCGGGCAACGGCTCTATCAGCTGGAAACCGCCTTTCTAGCCCGGAGGCGGATCAACGGTGTACAGTACACCACTCACCTAACCGCTGACGAATGCTTCCAGATAGGTAGACCAATACCATTCAGTGCTATGGATGTCTGAAGCCCTTCAACGTTATCATCACGAGGATGACGTCAGACGATTGGAGATACTAGAGTGCCTGGCATATTCTACTTACAAGCAAGGCAACCTACGATCTGCGTTCCAGATTAATGATGAATTGCTGAGCATCTCTCCCGATCACCCATTTGCCCTCAGTAACCGCACCTGGCAGAAATGGAAAAAGGGACAGAACAAGTAGTTGGCATCAACCAGGTGGAGAAATAAAGGTCTTCCAGCAGCTGATTTGCAAAGCTCTCTCTCTCACTCCTCAAGTGCTTTCTCAACTTAAGTGCCGCTATTTACACAACCATTCCTCCAGAATCGTACCGTTGAAAGAAGAAGAAGCTTATCTATAGTGAGGTCCACGTTATAATGGCAGTGGAGAAAGATAGGAGAAAAACGTTGCCGAGCCTCTGTCTTGTCAATGCCTTCTATAGACGGTAGCTGATACAGGTTTATTGATGTAATATTAACTGTTCATTCTCGATTAAAATAATCAATTATATTTTATTATACAAGAAATTATATTTTTAAATAATTTCATAATGAATTTCCATAGTTGAGATGAAATATTTTGTTAATTATTAATTCTGCATTGTTAAAAGACGATCTGGCAACAGAGCAAAGCGAGAAAGAGATAGCGCTATCCGCTTTGTTGAATGATAGACAAGGATAGCAATACCATTGCTAATCAAACACTGCCATTATACTGGGCTTTACCTAGGTTGTGACGTGTCACAGTGAGGAGCGCCGCGACGAATCAACGACGGATGAACAGCTATCGGATCAACAAGTCAGTGTGGCTGCATGATGCCGAACACCCTTGCATCGAGTCGAGCCACTGATCCCCAAAAAAGCAAGCTAGATATCAATATAACTAAGTTAAACATTAGTAACTACTTCTACAAAAGAGCAAGCTGAGCTTGGGAAAGGACGAGAATGACTGGACTTTCTGTAAATAAGTAGTCTATTCCAACATTATTTTCCTAGCATAGCAAGTATGGTAAGATTGTAAGATACATTTTACCGGGGCTCTTCAGTACGCCTACTTTGATAATAAGCTCATTTAAATTCAAAATCAATATCTTCCTTCATGAATATATTTTTGTAGTAAAAAGAATCTGATTCCAACAGATAAGATGATATCGAGTGAGAGTCTGACCGGGGTTCCATTGCTAGTGCTAGCCAATAAGCAGGACATTCCCGATTGCATGGGAGTGCGAGACGTCAAGCCCATCTTCAATAAAAACGCGCATCTCATTGGTCGGAGAGATTGTATGGTTATGCCAGTATCAGCATTGAATGGGTGAGTTTCATTTCATTAATTTCAAACAGGTACATTTTATTTTATGCTCTGTTAGTCATCTTCTGGTAGTGAATGACTTAAACATGGAAATACACTTATTCAATTATTCAGAACTATACAACATCTAGAAAAGTACCACAGGCGGTTCCAATCTAATATTTATTTAAGAGTCCAAATGTACTTATGTGTGACTTTCACATTTTTAATTACGTATTCCAATTTACTATCGAATAACACAGCTCTTCAAAATCAAAAATTATTTTTTTAATACATTAGATCTATTCCAAAACAATTATTAAAAAAGTCAAAGCTTTGAAGAAACTTTGAAAATTTACACTTATGGTTTACTCTGTAGATGGTTTACTCTGTATGGTTTACTCTGTTCATCTCACTGAGTATGTGCATTTTGAAAATTTCCTGCCCATCTTTAGACGTTTCGTGGGTTGTAATCCATCTTTGAAACTTCCAGTAATACAGTAGATCCATATCAAATTTAATTTCAATTTATTTACAGCCAACAATACAAAAAATTGTAAACATGGCAAAGTCAGAATATTATAATTATAGTCATACAAATTTTTGTACGAGTAGTCATTTGAATACTTGATACAAGCACATGAAAGTAACATAACTCTAAAGCTGGGTTTACACAAAAGTTATTAACAAAATGCTAATAACTTAATCCTTTGGATTCTATTAGATTGAACGGAACTTGACAAACACATATGTTCATCATGTGTATGATAAGTTATGTTCAATCTAATAGAATCTATAAGGATTAAGTTATTAACATTTTGTTGTAATTGTGTAAACGCAGCTATAATAGGCTAAAAAGTTATATGGTCATTATTTACATGGGTAGCCTACTCAGTTTTCTTCACAGTCATATACATCACCGTATCGATTAATTCTTTCAATCATATCAATTTATCGATTCCTCGATTCAACATGTTTCATTAATTATTTTCCATCTAGTGTAATTAAATTTATTTATTTAGTTGTATTGCTTCTCCGAAATAAATAAAAAAATAGTGTTCCATATCTTTTACAACCTTGATCAATTCACGAATTTCAACCATGTGGCCTTTCAACTTGATATTAGGTGTTTTGCAAATTCTCTAATTTGGAATAGCTGACCACTTGTCTTGCAAACATATTTCTTATAACTCCATTCTCTATTTAGCTACCTCAAACAAAGCTATGATATAATAAAACGTGTAGTAATCTTACTGATTTGATTATTATGCTTCTGAATGTAATTTAATCTAGTTCATTTGTTTTAATCACTAAAACTTCAAAATTTGATTATAATTTTAGTAATAATCGTAATTCACAACAAGTTATTTATCTGATATTCATTGTATGTGTTACCTTTGAGTTTTCATCTTTATATACTGCTAAAATCTCCAAGATTGATCTATTATCAATATGTATTCATTTTATCTGTGTTTCATTCGTATTATTTTTCATAAGGGCAGTAATGGGGATTTCCCTGGTGCCGTTTTATTATAAATAAATTATGAATGCCCACTATACAAAATGTTCATTCAAATTCAAAGTTAAAATCACATCGAATGATTCATATGTTCAGTATTAATGGTTAACTGGAAAATGTTGTGGTCATCATTTTTTCAGTGATGGAATCAATGAAGGTATTATGTGGTTAGTGGACTGCATCAAACGCAACATAGATATACGACCGCCCAGAGACCAGGATAATACATAACATGAATTATGGTGGAATTCTCCGGTGATAATGGAGCTTATAATAAGCTTCCTGCACATTTGAAGGAGCTAGAAGTGGGTAAATTTAAGAGAACCATGAAAAATATTCTAATAGAAAAATGCCCGTATAGAAAAGAGGAGTTTTTAATTTGAGGGTATTTTTGTTTGCTGTTTGTATGCTTGTGTTTGAATTTTTATTTCTATGAATGTAAATACCTTTTATTTACCATGTTAAATTTATTATGACTATGCTATGCATTTGTATATAAATGTTTTTCGCAATAAAGAAATCTTGAATCTTGAATCTTGAATCTTGGCCTTTCAACTTGATATTAGTTGTTTTGCAAATTCTCTAATTTGGAATAGCTGACCACTTGTCTTGCAAACATATTTCTTATAACTCCATTCTCTATTTAGCTACCTCAAACAAAGCTATGATATAATAAAACGTGTAGTAATCTTACTGATTTGATTATTATGCTTCTGAATGTATTTAATCTAGTTCATTTGTTTTAATCACTAAAACTTCAAAATTTGATTATAATTGTAGTAATAATCGTAATTCACAACAAGTTATTTATCTGATATTCATTGTATGTGTTACCTTTGAGTTTTCATCTTCATATACTGCTGAAATCTCTAAGATTGATCTATTATCAATATGTATTCATTTTATCTGTGTTTCATTCGTATTATTTTTCATAAGGGCAGTAATGGGGATATCCCTGGTGCCGTTTTATTATAAATAAATTATGAATGCCCACTATACAAAATGTTCATTCAAATTCAAAGTTAAAATCACATCGAATGATTCATATGTTCAGTATTAATGGTTAACTGGAAAATGTTGTGTTCATCATTTTTTCAGTGATGGAATCAATGAAGGTATTATGTGGTTAGTGGACTGCATCAAACGCAACATAGATATACGACCGCCCAGAGACCAGGATAATACATAACATGAATTATGGTGGAATTCTCCGGTGATAATGGTGCTTGCAATAATTCTTCTTGGGACAATCCCCTAGCAAATTGATATTTTTGAGATATGTAGTTGGTAAGGTGGATGTAACACGTCTTATTTGCAGGGTTACTGCTGTACAATGCAGTTTATCGAAGAGGAAGTGTTGTTTGGACTATCAAAAATAATCTTACCTAATTATTGCCAATTATTTTTATTATTTATTGCTGATGAATTGTGTATTTTGAATAAAGCTGAAGAGAGTGGGTGCTCGGCACGGGGATAAAAATATATTATAACATACTTGATGGGTTGTCGTTAGCACATTTTGTCATTTCACTCATAAACTATGAAGCTATGAACTATAAAGAGTGCACTCACTTCAGTCATAAGCTTTACAGCTTCTTTCCCTGTACACATGGATTTAAAATGTATAAGTAAGAAAAAAATGTTGGTTGATGTTTTTACCTTCCATTATTGCTAGTGATTTCAGGAGAATCTTGTATTAGTCTGCTCAAGGTATTGTTTTCAAAACTATGAAAGGGTACTAATGATTTTTAAAAAAATATTTAGTTGGGGATTTTTGTAACTTTTACTATACATACAAAGTTTATAAATCCGATTTCCCGACAGAATCTCTTTCATTTTTCAAGACGTTTCTTACATTGCTTCCACCTATCAATTATATTGAAATTTATCGATGTGTTAGATCATTGCAACGAATACTGAGAGAGTTTCTAATATTCCCTCAATGACGAATTCATTATATTATTGTATATTATCAGGGATCCGACTAAGAATACTTCATGTAATAGAAACAACAGTTCATTGTCGAGCATTCCTACAACTGTGATAATTCTATTGTAAGACAATGTGGATGCAAATTTATTGGTATAAGTTCAGTGAATGTCGAAAGGCATATTGTTAGCCTTGTTGTGAATCTGGTGTGTGAAATGAAAAGCTATGATATAATAAAACGTGTAGTAATCTTACTGATTTGATTATTATGCTTCTGAATGTAATTTAATCTAGTTCATTTGTTTTAATCACTAAAACTTCAAAATTTGATTATAATTTTAGTAATAATCGTAATTCACAACAAGTTATTTATCTGATATTCATTGTATGTGTTACCTTTGAGTTTTCATCTTTATATACTGCTAAAATCTCCAAGATTGATCTATTATCAATATGTATTCATTTTATCTGTGTTTCATTCGTATTATTTTCATAAGGGCAGTAATGGGGATTTCCCTGGTGCCGTTTTATTATAAATAAATTATGAATGCCCACTATACAAAATGTTCATTCAAATTCAAAGTTAAAATCACATCGAATGATTCATATGTTCAGTATTAATGGTTAACTGGAAAATGTTGTGGTCATCATTTTTTCAGTGATGGAATCAATGAAGGTATTATGTGGTTAGTGGACTGCATCAAACGCAACATAGATATACGACCGCCCAGAGACCAGGATAATACATAACATGAATTATGGTGGAATTCTCCGGTGATAATGGTGCTTGCAATAATTCTTCTTGGGACAATCCCCTAGCAAATTGATATTTTTGAGATATGTAGTTGGTAAGGTGGATGTAACACGTCTTATTTGCAGGGTTACTGCTGTACAATGCAGTTTATCGAAGAGGAAGTGTTGTTTGGACTATCAAAAATAATCTTACCTAATTATTGCCAATTATTTTTATTATTTATTGCTGATGAATTATGTATTTTGAATAAAGCTGAAGAGAGTGGGTGCTCGGCACGGGGATAAAAATATAACATACTTGATGGGTTGTCGTTAGCACATTTTGTCATTTCACTCACAAACTATGAAGCTATGAACTATAAAGAGTGCACTCACTTCAGTCATAAGCTTTACAGCTTCTTTCCCTGTACACATGGATTTAAAATGTATAAGTAAGAAAAAAATGTTGGTTGAGGTTTTTACCTTCCATTATTGCTAGTGATTTTAGGAGAATCTTGTATTAGTCTGCTCAAGGTATTGTTTTCAAAACTATGAAAGGGTACTATTGATTTTTAAAAAAATATTTAGTTGGGGATATTTGTAACTTTTACTATACATACAAAGTTTATAAATCCGATTTCCCGACAGAATCTCTTTCATTTTTCAAGACGTTTCTTACATTGCTTCCACCTATCAATTATATTATATTGAAATTTATCGATGTGTTAGATCATTGCAACGAATACTGAGAGAGTTTCTAATATTCCCTCAATGACGAATTCATTATATTATTGTATATTATCAGGGATCCGACTAAGAATACTTCATGTAATAGAAACAACAGTTCATTGTCGAGCATTCCTACAACTGTGATAATTCTATTGTAAGACAATGTGGATGCAAATTTATTGTTATAAGTTCAGTGAATGTCGAAAGGCATATTGTTAGCCTTGTTGTGAATCTGGTGTGTGAAATGAAAATTTATGGTATGAAAATTGAAGTTTTAAAATAATTATTCTTTAATTCATGAGAAAATGACATAATGTGTAAAACTCTTAATAAAATACTGTTGAATAATAAGTTTTTATATAATAACGAAATGTCAGTTGCTTGTGTTATTATTCTGTTTTTTGAAACCTATGAAATGTAATGATTCAATATCATTGTTGCTAAAGAGCGATACAAAATTGCAATGCCCTCGTCATTAAGACTCGTACCACATTAGGTCACAAGGGGCTAGGGTACATACAAAGTGCCCGAGCGACTCGCGGGGCATTAGTTCTTATAGGACCAGTCGAGACACCAGATTTTGATGTCATTAGAACACCAGTTCAAACACCACTGGATACCACTGGAATTCCAGCTTGTTTAACCCGCAATTTCTGGTTTATACTTCATGAAAAAATATTCCACTGTGTTGAAAAACATAGAAATTCAAAACTTTAATATATTATATACTTCAATTTTACCTTGAACGTTGTATTATTGGTTTACCTTTTACCTATGTCCTATTACTACTTATCCCTTCATTTATCGTTTAATATCTGTGAATCAACCGATGAGAATGAATACTAGTTTTTATTGTAATCAGAAGATGAAACAGAATTTTCCCGCCTGATAAAAATCAATCATTCAAAAAAGAATCAATTGGAAGTAATACCAGAGAATAAAAACTAAAGAATGAAATTAGACACTTATTTCAAATAAACGCTGTCACAAAGAAACATTTAGTAAATAGTAGATCAATCCATTTCAAGGTCAAGCTCATTCATATGCAAAACTGGATGAAACTATTGAAACTTATGTAACAATAAGCATCTTCTCTTTATCTACTTGCTTGATTTGAACTTATTCTTTAATATTAAGATTGATGATCTCGATCAAAGTTGATGGGTTCTATAACTAAGGTATAAAACTTCAATGTTAACTTTTCAATACGGATTAGCCTACCTGTTGACTGAATTAAATCGTCCAATTACTATGCCATGTAGGCTGGCTTATTTGCATTACTTTCAAACAAGGAAGTATTGCTAAGCCAGTCATTTTCTTGCTCATACTCTGTCATTGCCTAATCAATTACTTGGAAAATTTCATCACACTGAATTATAAAGAAAACTTCAGTGCAATAAAGTAAACTTTGCAAAAAAAGTTGGAAAATCTATCCGAAGACCGGTAACTGAGATTGTCGCATGAAAGTGTTGTTAGTTCTTATCTTCAACCTAAACTTTTCGGGTTTGTTTGTATGCCAGTCGCGTTGAGTGTTTCCTCTTATCATATTTAGTAATAAATGGAACTTGAAGCATATCAAGTTTAACGACATTTTAGTTTCAATCCACTAACGTGAAAATTATTCAAGCTACACAGTTCAATTATTAGTTTGTGCTATTAGTGTTTCAAGTTCACTTTTTATAGTTTGTGTCTCAAATATTTGTGTTCAAGTTGGTGTAAATGTTCAATATAATGCATTTAATTGGAAACATAATTGTGTGAGTAACGTAAAATCTTTTCAAACTTAATTAATTGCTGAAGTTAGTGTTCATGTCTTTCAGCAGTTTTTAAGTGACATATATTATCTGAAATGTGGTACATAGAATCTGAGGACTTCAGTGTGCTACCTCCTGAACTGAATAGAAGGTACGTACCGTAATGCATCTTATTTTGTGAAATAGACACTTTCATAATATAAGAAGGAATCCTTGCACTTTATCTTTGATAGTCTCCTAATAAAAAAACATAAGCATATTGTATAGCTATAGTTTGAGTTTTAGCTGAAACTCTTAAACAAGCAGAATCATTAGAAACTGTAATGAGTTTTGCCAATGTGTTTGTAAATACTTGATTTTTCCATTAGAATAATTCTTCTATCAAATCTCCAGTTTGGAGTCTAAGCTTTATATTCTAGTAGAATTTTTATTGCCATTATACGTCCATGTTTTTTATGGTCGCTCATTATGTTCTAATTTAAAAAATATTTAGATATGTTCAATGATCATCATGTCAAAGCCGAATATATTTTGAAGCATTCATTTCACTTCACCTAATAAAGCTAAAACGTACATGGCAGTGACATGCAGAAGATGATATCCTGGCTCTAAACATACACATTCTAATATATACTTAATGTAATTGTAGAAACGTCGTTGGTGAAGCTAAATTATTTAAAACTTAATTGAATAAGCCTAATTCAAAAGAGGCCTAACATTCCTGAATTGAGTCTAGCTTTTTTTAAATGGTTTCCAATTTATAATAGGAACGTAGCTGATGGCACATCATAATTAGTACAAAAATAATCATTGTAAGTAGCCTAACGTTAATGTTGTGTACTCAATGAAAAAAATGCAATATAGCCTAATCAACTTGAGTTGCGTACTAAAGATCAACTTAATCTTAATTGAAAATCACAACACCTCCAAATTGAGGAAGACCTGTGAAATTATTATTAAACATTTAAATAAGTTAACTCAATTGAAATAGTTTATAAGACGTTTGAAATCTAGTGGTACCTATATCATTTAAAGCTGAACTGGCTAGTCTCATAATGTTATGGGTAGGCCTGATTCATTCATTTTTAATTTAAAACAATTTAGCTTTTCTTTATGGTTGCATTCAAGCTTCATTATTAAAAATTTATACACTATGAACAGAGATTTTGTGGAATTTCTCCATATTAATGTGAAATGAAAACGACGTTGTCATCAGTTCCACATATATTGAGCCAAACTGAAGTTTCAATGCATTTGAAGCATCATTAGGCCTATCAGTGGTCTTTTTTGTTTGTTCTGTTTTTAGAGTCTAACAGTTCAGGAATGTTGGGCCTCTTTTGAAGTAGGCTTATTTTATTGATTTTTGAATAATTCACATAATTCATTTGATTTTAATTATTTATTTAGTATTTATTTGTTGATTAGACTCTTACCATAAAGGACCACAGATGTTGATACTTCAAGTGCATTGAAACTTTTAGTTTGACACTAACTTCACTTTCATTTGCTCTGAACGATTCATGAAAATATATGTGCGTAAAGTAAGATTCGATCCTTAAAAAAATCAAGAAATTGAAGATACTTTTCTCATATTAACAGTCTCGGCAGTGCTATGATAGGAACAGTGATTCAAGATGAATTTTAGGCAACTGAGCTCGTAGAGAATAAAATTATCTACAATTTGGAACCAATCAACCATAAGTATCTTATGATGTATCAGGCTCGTTTTAGAGACTCTAGATCAAGAAAAAATCATTTTAGAATTGGCTGTAAATTTTATTGAAATCGAAAATACTGTTCATTGGAGTGAGAAGGGAAGACAATTTTCCCTACCTCACTGAATTTTGAAATTTTACACACTAGATACCTATATCCACATAGCTTTGAATATACTGTATAGAAAAATGTCATTTTGTTGTGTATTGAAAAACTAGCTAAAGTACACTCAAGGATGTATTTTCTATTTTTAACCGAATTTGACTTATGATGCAAGATTCCAAACCGCCTTGACGGACCGAGAAGTATGAGCTGTAGTAAGATGTGATCATTGTGTCGAAAGTGTTTGAAATTTTGATCCTTGCAAAGTGTCCTTATGCGCGCCTCTTCACTAAATTAAGTGCATCTAACTGGTGATTCTCATATATAACATGAACTTATATCATTGTGCGAAATATCAATGTGACGACAATTTAGTTACGGTAGTGATGATGGTTGAAGCTAAAAAATATGTGTTTTTCACAATACAAGGATCATTTTTGTCAGGTGTACCTGGAAATCTATATGAGGAAGAGCACTCTACCTGGTCTCAGATTGTATAGCACAAAATTACGCCCAGAGGAATTGAGAGACTTTGTTTGTGGTTTCAAATTGGATTTTACGGACCTAATAGTTTTAATTTCTAGTGAGATTGGACTCCCCGATATAGGAGATACATTTCAATGATATAACAATCGGAAGATATTGTTGATCAAAAACTACAACTCATCAAATTTGAAATATTCTTCAAATTTTACTTAGTAATTCAGTACCTACTTATCTTAGATAGAGAGTTCTGAATGATCTCATTTCATTTAGAATGATCTAAAAAAGGCGAGAATGAATTTTTCTGTCTGATTAAAATAGGCCTATTTGTCAAAAATATCTGAAAACTTGAGGATAAACCGAAAATACAAGGTTTTGGGCCATTCTGTACAAGGAAATTTTGCAAGAAAAACTTGGTTCTGGACTTTTTTTATGTATCCAAACATATTGAAAAATCAGAACTACTATATGAATTGCAAGCATACCCCCTTTTTCATGTCTATATTGACTGGACTATTTCATTATTTGACCTTCAATATTTACTCGATTACATAATGACATTTTTATCCATTGAATAATTTAATGAAAAGGATTGAGTTATATTCTTATCTCTCAAATTACAATAAATGTAAACTATTACTTTTTCGTGAAGTGATTAAGGTGTGAAGCAAATTATGCCACCTTTTTAATAAATTTAATGATGCGACCTTTTCATTATTCTTTACGAATTGATAGGCCCAATACTGGCGTCTTCACACAGTTAAGTTTTTATACTTTTCATAGTATGTTGATTGCTAGTCAAATAAATGAATAAATTGGTAAATAAAAATATAATATCTACCATTGGTACTTGTACTGTATACATTTTTCAACAAATGGGTGAATTTCCATGATAAGAGCTTCATTACAACATAATTAAGTAGAGAAATTAATATAATAAATAAATATAAAACTGGGAGAGAAAAGAGTACATACAGAAATACAATTTTTTTGAAATTGAACGTTTTTACAATAAATTATATAGCATTAGAAGTTGATTTAATCGTATTCATATTTAACCGGTACCGGTACCCAACATGACGTGTTATAATGAAGATTCTAATGAATTTCCAACTTATTTCACCATTTATAGCCAATTTACATTGTATTATAATTATAACATTCAATTCGAGATATATATTTTTCTAGGGATACTCTTGATAGATTTCCAACTTGATAGTCTAGAGCTACATGTACCTCTTCTCAAAGAAGGAAAAAGGTTGCTAGTCTAGCAGATTAAAAAAATCATTCATTTTTTACTTTTATTTGTAGTTTTTGATCAATGATGATCCAACGAACGGGTTTTGTAATATTTTTACTTTTCACATTTTTTCTGACACAGTTCATAACTACACCCACTGATTACAAGTGGATTTCCTTATCTTGAGAGCCTTGAATTCAACCAATTAGCTTTCTAGTTTCCGATAATGTAGACAAACTCATATGAACGAACACCTCTTGACAGTCACAGGCCTATAGGCCTACCTGTCTTCAGTTCTTAGTTCACCTGCCATTAACGACTGTTATGTGTAAGTTCATAATTCAGTTTTGAGGATATTCCAAACGACAGAAATGGATGTTCACATAGAGTGAGTTCTTTTTTTATTCATGTTATTATAGAAAAACATTTTCTCCATAAAATTTAGACTATTACCGTACGGTACAGTATTTAATTTTTGTTTGTGTATTATGATAACTTACAAATTTCTGAACCAAAAATATACTATTATTTATATGTACCGTAATATAATGAAATGTGGGCTACCTATATTAACATTTTCATACCAGAACCAGACAGTCTCTATTAGGAGTAAACGTTATATTCCTTGCATTTTTGTAATAAAAAATCTTTCTATTTTTAAAATATACTGTATTATTTACAGTTATAAACACTGATCTATAGATTATTTTATATAAAACATTTTTGAAAACTTTGCTCTCTAGAAATAATAAGAAGGTAAGGTGAATTATTTTAATTGAATTTTATCCTATAAGTTAGGTACCGTACCGTAGGCCTATATTAAAATAATATAATTGTCATCTACAAAGTAGCCTGCTATATAAGCTTCGTTTACACCGGAGTTGATAACGAAAGTTTTTAAAATTTTTGTTATTAACATACTATGTTAATAACATTTTCTCTAATAACAAGGAATTTTCTGTTAAAAACACGAGTTATTAACTTTTGTTAATGAACATCTTTGACGATTCAGTCAAGTTAATACCGTAACTTTTTGTATTTTTATTATATTATTCAAAGGATACCTACTACAATTCGATTTTATAAACTTTTTGTTAATAACTCGTGTTATTAACTCCGGTGTAAACGCAGCTATAGAAGTATCTATGTATCCACCTACAATATTAATATAGGCCTAAAGTACAATAAAAAAATTCCAATTTTTCTTTTCAGAATAATAGAGCAGAGTTTGCGTTTACAAATCTGCTTATACATAGCAAATAGCTACCGTATGGTAGGTGTAGCTTGTAAAGTGTTTCATTAAATCTACATTTAATGCAAAAAAGACTTTCTACATGCATAACTATATTTATAATATTATATAGCCTAATTTAATTTATTGGGTACTTTGTGCTTTATCAATGTCTGTTCCTGATTCATGAGTACAGTCCTCGTAGCTTGCAGTAGTAACACCGTTCAAATTTCCCGGGCTTGTATTGTGTCAACTGTATAAAACTATTGATCAAAACTTCAATCGAATTGCGTTTGATTTTGTCAAATTATTCCAAAACTCAATTCGAAAAATTGAAATAAAATGGAAGAAGTTAAATTAAAATTCTTAATAGATTTTGAAAGAGCTTTAAACTTGATCTATACTCAGATAAATGCAATCAAGTTTCATGATGAACTTATCGCTTCAGCCATTTTCATTAGTGTCGGTGTGGTCAGTCAGCTGGGCACAGTTATGTATTTTTAGTAGTTATTTATTAATTTTTGTTTAATTTTTCGTGAAAAGGTGAGTTTGATGTAATTTAAAGCTATACCTTATAAAATATATGCCTGAACTGAATTGTGGCATGACTCATAGATGCTACAGAGAGGTGACATGGTTCCATGTCATTTGTGTTACTGTTGTACTATATCTTGATTTATTTCAATATTTTACATAATTTTTTACAAAGTGAGGCTCATTCATTAAATTGCTAACTTTCTTACAGTGACTGAGTGAGTAACTAATCAGTTGATTTATTACTGTAAGTTTTTTAAATGTCACCATCTAACCCTCCAATTTAATAATCCGATGATATGTACTCCAATCCTTCATTGAAATACTAACAAACTCTATAATAAAATTTGCTGGAACTCCTATGTTATTTTTAATTGGTCAAGTAGAATGAGTGTTATTGTTACCTACCAAGACTAGGTTATCTATGTGGCCCATATAACCTCTCACTCTCATTGACACCTGCGGGCTATCGCTTTGGAATGTGAAAAATCTCTAAATCAATAACACACTGTCCCATCAATTGTCATTATTTGCTTGTACCGTCTCATCATCTGCTTTCTAGGTTACATTAAATTTAATATTGGTTTTGTGTTATTGTCACTAAACTGAGAGTCCAGCCTACATCCTTGAACACCTTTTTACCTAATTTTTTTAAAATACTGTTTGATTTATTCTAAGAGTATAATTTATTGTAAAACTGAGCATCATATGCAATCCCATTTCTAATAAATGTGTAGAATTGGTTTCAAGGTAAACTTTTGATTGATTCAGCCAGATTACCTTCTTTCAAGGTGCTCCTAACCTTAAAAGTAGCCTATATCATAATGCATGTTGTAAATTACCTTGATACCTCCAATCATTTTGTTTTCCATAATTTTTGTAATTGATGGCTTGGTTAATAATAAATATATAGTTAATACAATTAGTTACACAACTTTTACATACAGCAGAACCTTTATTCCTTGGTTGTTATTTACCATTCAATGGTTTCATAGCTTTTAACAGCCGGGCAGATAGCCGAGTTGACTAAGGCGTTACACTCTTCAGTCTGCTAGTGCGTCCTGGTCACGGGTTCGAATCCCGCCAAAACCCATAGATTAGGCATGGACGTTTGATCATCTCATAATTCTCATTCGCACTTCCCAATACCCAAGCACAAGCAAAATGCTCATGTGGGCATCATCCGCAATAAAAAAACATTGATTCATTGTTTATCGCATCTATAAATTTTATGTTGTGTAACTTAGTAAATGTAACTTAACTAATATTACATTATAAAATTGTTATTTTTTTGTCCCGCCCTTTCTTCATTCTTTAAAACTCAGTTTTGGGAATGGAGGTAAACGATACTAATTGAATAAAATGTAGCCTATTCAAAGATTGAATTACAAAATAGTACATTTTAAGCTATTTTGTACATCATCCATTGTTTAATAACGTGGTCAATGGCCAGGCTCAGTTATTAAAAAAACATAAACTGTTGGCAGCGTCACAGTCAAGCAAAGTTTTCAAATAACAAAATCAAGCTACTAATAGAAACTCTTTACAATTATTATAAATACTTATCAGGCATTCTAATAAGAATAACTACAAACATAGATATAGGTACTCAATGTTTAAAAGCTTGGTATTTTTTTTACTGATAAACACATCGATTTTGGACATATTTGTCGGTAATGGGGAGGATGCTGATAATTAGAAGCTTAAGGTAGGTTTCAAATAATTGGGAAGCAATTTTTAAACATACAAGATGCCAGCGCAAAAACAGCCAATCGTGTCCCTAAATTTATTTTGTAACAAATTATTTGGTTAATTATACATAAGTTATAATATATTGCTACTCATCCATATTTATTATAAATGTGAATGTGAAAGATTTAAGCTGTAGCCTAATAGATTATATTTCTTACAATTAGAAATGCCAGCTTATCCTCTCCTCTGATACAATGTGTTACTAAAAATTGTACTTAATCCACAATTGCTCGAAATGTTGTATGTGCTGTTGAGAAATTTGAACTTTGCTAAAACACTTCAAGACCCAAGGCATCGCAACAACAATAGATAGTTCAAGCCAATTAAGGCCCGCCGCAAAGTAGACCCATGCTAATCCACGAAAAGCAACCCACGGCGTGGGATGTTTTGTAAAACATTGCTAGGCTTCTCTAGACATCTGTGTAAAGGTGCGTACAGATATACGCACCGCGAACATGAGCAATTCACTTTTAATCAGCTGACTATATCAGTATTTTTACAGAAACGGTAAGATACAGATATAAAAAGCTTGGCATCAGCTGATTAAAAGTGAATTGCTCATGTTCGCGGCGCGTAAATCTGTACGCACCTTAATACATGAATGAATAATCCACTTGTCAGCTGATTGATTATGAATAATTATTTTATAGCAATGGTTTACAAAACATCCCACGCCGTGGGCTGCTTTTCGTGGATTAGCGTGGATCTACTTTGCGGCGGGCCACGTTTATTATTATCATTAATGGAATCTAGTGGGATAAATTTTGAATGTAATAAAGGTCAATTAGAACACAAATAGGCCTAATACCAGTTTTTCCTAGTAGATATAGATAGAAAACATCGAACGAGAAAACAGCTCTGTAGTTGAAGTAATACACTATGTATTCACAGGCTAATCAATCTATAAGTATTATTAATTTTGGAAAAAGGAGTTTTAAATCTGTTGAAACTATTTTTGTTGCAATTTTAATTTGAAATTACTAAATAATTCTGATTTTGTATTCAATTCAAATTATTTGCGTTTGTGCGAGACAAGACCATTGAGTTGTAGTGAACAATAGTGGGTGTATGCTTTGCTTACACCACTCACAAAGGCGAGTCTTTACAATAGGCATTGAGTTAGAACGTCGGTTTTGTTACTTTCACGATTGAAATTGATTTTTCGAAGCTTTTCTAGAGCAGAAACAACTAGGCCTATTTCCAATTGTTGTCACCTCTGTTTGGAAAAGAATTGAGGTTGTGATAATACTTCTCTCAACCTCATAATAATGTTTGGTAAATACATGTACACTTGAATGGATAGAGATTGATCTATGATGATATTAAATTTTCCAAATTTTATTTGTCAGAAAAAGTACGGTATCGACTCAGTTTGAAAATAATGTCATGTGAAAAAATGTAAATTTTAATTGGTGGCTTAAATAATAATAAATATAACTCATCTTAAACTGTGGGTTCCTCATCTCATCATTGTTATTATCATCATCTTTCTATCACCAATGCACAGTCTAGGATTTATCTAGGCATCATTCTCAGGATGTTGAGAATATTATGATATTATAATAAGTGGTTGCTCGTTTTAGGCTATAATAAATTGCTGCACTCATCACAGTAAGTTCAAATTTATTATCTTCATAATCTCTTACAAACTTGGTTAGCTCTTTCATACACTTTTGAAAAAGTGTATTAATTTTGTAGTTGATTTAATTCAAAGAAAAAAATCATTATCAGCTCTATAAAAAATAATCTCTAATGGGAATTATTTCTATTTCTACAAAAAAATGGGTATACATGTTTGAAATACTTCCGATTGCTTTGTGTCACTCTTTATTGGTGTCAATGAGAGTTTTTATATAAGTAACACGCCCTTCCTGGATTTTTAAATATAATTTTAATTTTAGAATGTTTTAAGATTAGTGAACATTCGAGTTGAAATTCAGTAAGTCTATCACACTTATATTTTTAGAATAAAATTCTATTCAGTAATTATCCTTGTTAGTTTTTAGTTTGAGAAGACCTTTGAGATTGACACTGTTGATTGGATTCCCTATACATTTTGTTTTGAATTGTTTTATCGTGTGAAACTTTATGAATGTATGTAATACTGTCATCTGCTCAATTAAATCTCAACCTTCTAATGGTCCAAATTCTGTTCCATTTCTTATGATAATATAATGTATAATATTAATATTATTGCTAGCTTGATGTCATCCTTTTTTCATACTCATTTTTGCTTTTCATTTTGTGTGTTATGTTTCGTTTGTTTTGTATGTGCTTTGTTTGTTGTCTGTGTTGTTTGTCATGAGTGTCTCCATTTTTGTGGCTGCAATTGTATTATTTGTTACAGTATCGCGAATTCTAATTAACTATCGCCTCTATAGCGTTAGTATCTAGGAACGATGAACCCCTCTGATCATGGGTATAGTATTTACTTGGCAGTATTTGCATCCACACATACCATCAGTATTGTGTATAGAATGAAACACTCACACAATCTATATCTAGAATGCATCCAGAGTTGCTTGTAGCGTCGTTTGCTTTATTAATTTCACGGTTTCAATTGAAATTGTAAATAGACATTTTGTTTGGGGTACAGCATTCATTTTTATGTGCGTTTGCTATGCCACGGCATCTTAATGTTTGCAAGCATTCTCATCACATTCTGGCCACTTATTTTCATTGGTGTGTTCTACATTATCATTCTCGTAGTAATTGTAGGTACTCCAAATTGAGCAATTTTTAAATAAAGGTTTCATGTAAGATTACATTCAATCACATGCACAATTATTTTATAATAAAAAATAAGTCTGGGAAGTGCTTTGTGGTTTTGTGGTAGTCAAAGCTTTCATCACACTCGTAATTCGGTTTGTAATATGCATCAACCATATACAGTATTTGGGTCAATGTTTTTGAATGTTTATGCCGAAGCATTAATCACATTCCACCATAAGCATAATATTGGGGATTGTGAGTCACGTTCATCTTGCATCATCTACCTTTTGCTTTGTTATTATTATATTATTGATTGATCCCTCAGTTATTATTTATTTAATTTATACTTGCTTGTACTTGATGAAAGGTGATTCATCATTTAATGCTTGAAAACCATTCACAGGTCAAATGAAATGTAGATGTATTATAATTATATTTAATTATGAAATAATTAATGTTTTAATAATAAAATAATTTATATTCAAAATACCAAATAATAATATTAATTCAATATTTAAATGAATAATAATAAAATAATATTTTAAAAATAATTCATGACTTCTTTAAACAAATTAAGCATTATCTAAGATCAAAATTTAAGCCCAATTCATACAGAAAGGACGTTGGGCAGAGACAAGTCTTCTTGGCATGGACGTGGTGGGAGCGTTACCATTGCAATTCACACCAGACGGGCAAATTGTATGTGAAAATCAACGCCATCCCTAGGTTAAATATGTGGCAAGGGACTGGCTTGTCCGTTCTTATACGCCACATCTTTTCTTGAACTGTGGACCATTAGTTTACATAGGAGGTCGCGAAAGTGTCAAGAGTCTGCGCTGTGTCTCTGCCCGATGTCCATTCTGTGTGAATGGCCCTAAGAATACATTAGTGATACTATTTCATCTTTCAATATCAACATAGCAATCAGTTTCGGATGGTATCAAGGAGTCAAGCAACTGCGAAATTATCATATTTTCTCAGATTAGAGTTCAGGTAGTTGATTTCTAATTCATTAATACTGTTGAAAACAACAATAAAAAGCTTATGAATGTGATTCAGCAGGTTCGTAGGTTTTTGTTATCAATTGACTATTTATAGCTGTTGTTGAACAGTATTGTAAAAAACCGTAGTGATTGTTGAAGTGACACCAAACAATTACTTGTTAATTAGTTCATGTTAATTAGAAGTTCTCAGCCGCTCTTGAGCTCTCACTTACTTCAATAGCACTAGTAATTTTTGAATTCTCTTGTGAATTTTCTTTTTATTCCTCACATTTTCAAGTACTGTACTGTATTGTAAATAGCTTTCAAGCTTAGTCTAATTATTTGGATTCGATGTAGAACTGGATTGCAGACTTGTGCTGTATCAGTGGATTAATGTTTGAAATCAATGCATATATTGGCTGTACATAATAATTCACTGTTTCAGCAATTGAAGTTGACAAAATCGCCATCTATACATTGATTTAAACTGCTTTAGGACCGACCTACAGCGGGCTACTGGTTAGTTCATGAGAGTCTCAATCATAGAGCAGTTTAAATCAAAGTATAGTGCAATCTCATAAATTTGGATAAATTTATAATGCTTGCCAACCCAGTTTCCAAATCATCAACATTAGAATTCAATATTAAGTATCAATATCAATAGTAATAATGGTTTTCATTTAGGCCTGTGAGCGAAATGCATTTAGAGCCAATCTAACATTTTTTAACTCAATACTACTCACCCTATGCTAGCTTTGCTGATGATTTGTTTCTATGACACTGCATTATGTGCATTTGCACCTGTGAATAATTGTTGAATAAATTTATCATTTCTAATAATTATTATCTGTATTCTGATGATATGTTTATATTTTTTTCTAAATTTTGTTGCTATCCATGAAGCTTGTACTTTATGGAAAAATTAAATCACTACTGTAACCAATCAATAGCCTATATTTGTAAAATTAAACTAATTTTTCTACCTGAATTTGAAATCTTTCTCAAGCAGCATGCGTGCTTGACTTGAAACTAGGGTAATTCAAATTAACTAAATATTCTTGGTAATTATAACAATACAATGTCTATTACATTATGCTATTTTGTTTTATTTCATTTCACATTTTCTCATTAAACGTTTTTGGTTATGATTCATAACCAAATGCACCATGCATCGATCAAAGAATGTTCTTGAAAATGTTGAAACCAAGTATGAACTTGAAATTATATTTTTCATATATTCATAATTTTTGTTCCCTTATCCTTATAATATACTATACTTGTAACTATTTGTCACAATCCAAAGTGAATTTCAAAATCATTAAACAGTACCCTTAATACCGTCTAAATGTACGAATAGTTCTATCTGCGCTACCATAGATGAAATCTTTAAATGATGATTCAATTTTGCTTGGATATTTATTGTTCATTACAAGCAATAAACAATTTTACCTGTGCATCTCATTTCACCGTAACCACTTGATAACAATCCTCATCACTCTCACTAACTTATTGCATGATTTATTTACCAATCACTTTTTTAGATTCATTTGCAATAATTACTGTACCTACGTTTTCACTATCAATAATCTACTTACAATATCATATTGTTTTATAACTAACTCTAGTCACTCAATTGGACATATTATTGAAGTTTCGATTTTGTTTGCCTCAATGTTGAAGTGCATTTGCATAAATTCAGTATTGTACTAATCCCTGGTTTTAGGAACTCTAATTTAAAACTCTGCATGTGTAACTTTATTCCCATTAAAGTAACTCAGACTCATACTTTTGAAGTATTTTTTGTTTTAACTTATTTTTATAAAATACCATTTTATCAGACTCCCTGTGTCTTTTAGATAAAGATGCGTCCATCTTCAAACTTTAACTAGAGTGGCAGTAAAAATGATTATGAAGAATACATTTAGAAACTATGTGACTAAATCTGATAATATTTTGGTTCGTAAATTGCCTTTTTTCTTTGCCAATTGAATGTATACAGAAAACTTTTTTCAGTTTTGTTGATTGTTGAAAATATTATGATACTCTTTTTGAATCTTATCCGTTTTCTTTTTTTTTTTTAATCAAAAACCCCTTCTCAAATATAGAATGTTATCTACAACTTTTTTCATTCGAAATTCTGAATCTGAATCCAATTTCGGATTCTTGATTGTATCTTGAGTCTTTTTTTGCTGTGTTTACTATATTTCAGGCCTCTAATGTCGTATTATCTCTCTCACAGCTTGCCATGTTTAGAGCTCTTCCAAAACTGATAGAATTAAAATTGTTACTGGAACATGGATAATATTCAAGGAACTCAAAAACGAATACCTCATTCGAAAATTAGCCGAATTGCAATGTGCATAGTACAAATCGCTATTTTGCTCTTATCAATTTAGTTACGTGTACATTCTATGTTCCTTTTTTGGTCACACTTATTGACTTATATCCGTCTCATAAATAATTCAAAGAGAGTTCCGATGAGGACTATCATATTTCCTGTCATATTGAAGCAAATAGATTGAATATTTAGAAAAAATAAACCATGTCATAATGTATTAGATAATTTTGAAAAATTGAAACAAATAGATTGAATATTTAGAAAAAATAAACCAAAATTGATAGCATATTATAGATATTTGATACAGAATGTTAAAATAATCCTCAACATTTCCACAGCATATCGCGTTTCAACCAAGTTATAATTAATATCTCTTTTATTAAGTTGAAGCGTTTCAAATCATTATTCAATTTATACAGGCATGTATTGAATTACTTGCTACAAACCTGATTCCACTATCATGGTCAATCTAATCTAGTATTAACTTAGTTCATTTTATTGAAGTTCCACTCTTCTACTGCATATTTATGTTTAAACTTGAGTTGTTTGTCTCTTGTAGTGAGTGCTAATAATTTTAACATAGTATTTACTTTGTCAACTCTTCAACTGTATCTATTGATTGAGTGTTTCCCTCGCATGTTGTGTGTTTATGCGTTTGTTATGATGTGTTATCAGGTTCAATCCCACATTCAATATGGCGGCCATAAAGCAAGTCATCATCGATGCTGTCGAAAGAGGTAAGTTTGCGCATCTTTGAAACTTTCCAACTTCCTTCCAACTTGATGATTTAATTACCAACTTTCCAGGCGAACCGATCCAAGAATCTGCAATCGGTTGAACCGAGTTTTCAAAATGTATTATTGAAAGCTCCTGTAGTGAAACAATCAAAACCCTAATTGGAGCCTGGTTTGTTAAGCGCGCTAGTTATGAGTTTCTTGAACTTTTGGGAGCCGTCGTCTGCTATCATCGTATGATATTATGAAGTCAAGTGCGAGATCAATATTCATTGCATATTCTCAAATTATCTACGGTTCTTGGCTTCGTATCAGTGTGTTTCAGTATACCAATAATTGACACCAGTGAGTACTTTTATTCATTTTCTTTATACAAATTGATTCAATGGTATAATGTTCTTGGTTTGTCAGTTATTGGAGTTCATTCCATTCAAAAGTCATTCATATCCATTTTCATCATCATAGTGCATTTCATCATCGTATAGTCATGTAGGCCTAATTATTTAGATCATATTATGCAACATTAATTGAATAGTTTGATATATTGTTAATTACTATCTAAGTTAGCATATTATAATAATTTTGTAATTCACATTTATAAATAATTCTTATTTAATCTAAAATGTAGTGAAAAACTTATTACTGTTTAAGGTATTTTTACTGATAATATTATATTCAGTTCTTGTATTGCACCCAATTAGAGCTATTTGACTAAATGATTCATTATCTAGAAATTCAGTTTTCAAAATTTAGGAAATAATCTTTTTATGCTAGTGAAACAGTAGCCTAATAATTATCACTAAAATAGGAAATATTCACATATTAAATATGCCTACTCTAATAATTACCAAAGTATGACTGAAAATGTGATGAGAGGGATTTTTTATTTTTTCCATTGATGGTCAAGCAACATGTAAAATTTATACATGCAATTTTTTATGCAAAATATTAGGCTCGTATTTCGCCTGTGATGGAGGAAATAGTTCAATAAAATTGATAAGAAAGTATATTATTTATAAATTGATTGACGATTCTAAACTCTTAGTTGAATTCATCGGTTCTAGGCTACAATTATTATGTTTAATTTTCAATTTATCAACTATTAACTATATTAACTATTGGAAAGTAATTTCGAAGGCTTGCTACTGATGGATCTGGAAGAAGTAATGAGTGAATATGTATAAAATAATAGTAGATATATACTATTTAAGTAACCTTTTGGAATAAATCAAAAATACTACAAAAATATCGAATAAAATATTTTTGACATCAATTATTAATTCAATGAATTACTGATCCATATATCTTCAACAGAGTCACATTAGTGAGATGTATGAAAGTATATATTAATTCCCAAAATGAATAGAAGCTTTTGCATTTATATCATCTTATAATAATTGATGTTCGGTTTGGTGAGATATGTATGTTCGGCTGCTCGTCTTCTTTATTCCTGTCTGGAGAATGAAGAATACAAAGCTCAATTGAGCCAATAAATATTCTATTGATTCACTGCGACTCGAATTAGGTCATTAGGTCGTCTTTCATTCATTCAAAGTGCGTTGAAAGTGATTCCCCGAACTTTATATGTTGGTATTGATTTACTACGCCTTGTCTACCTTCTACATTTCTAATGCATTTTCAAAGAAATAATAAACATTTTATCAATCATAAACTTCCACAGTTTGGACTAAACTAAGTTGTAAGAAAAACATTTTTGGAAAATTTTCATAAAATATTCTTTTTTTTGTTATCAATCTTTATCTAATTTATTTGATAGACTAACAATTCTATTACACTTTATTTGTGTTTAACATTGAAATTCATAGAAAACAGAAACGTTCGACCAAAAACTCGGTTTTCTGGTCGAGTCAAATTTTCCATATAAAATCTTTGAACAAATTGAGTTTCTCCTCAAATAATAACAAAACCAAATGTTTCAATGATTATACTTTTCTTGTATTGATTGGTGTGATATTTATTTAGTTTTTCATTGTTTATAGTAATTATAGTTTTAAATAATTCAATTCATTATTTATTCCAATTCCTCCTCTCTAATTGCATTGAAACATTTGCTTCTTGACTTAAAATCTGTAGTATATAAAGTTGAATTTATTGCTGTTCCACTGTAATCAATTTTTATATTTGCAATTCTAATCGTACGAAATAAACGCGTCAACAATTTTATTAAAAAATTGATGATTGGCGAAAAAGAGTAATAATTTAATCATTTTATCTCCTCTATTTGTATTATGCTTATGCTACATATTTAAATCTGATTTGATTTATTATTATCTTGCCTCATCGCATTATAATGAATTGTCGCAGATATAAGAGGTAAAACTATTGCTCTGTTGTAATTGGATTGCGGGACGTCTTGAAAAAATAAAACTGAAGAAACGTCTTATAGTACTTTCAGAAGCTTCTACGTTTCTATTGAAAGAAAATCGTTGACTATAATTCTCCACACATTGGCAAATTTTTATTATTTCTTTATTAGTAATTAACTATGAATATATTATCTTTAAATGATTCAATCCATTATTTATTCTAATTTCTCCCTTCTAATTGCATTGAAGCATTTGCTTCTTGATTTTGAATCTGTAGTATACGAATTAACATAATAGTTTTTACATTTATTAATTAGATCGTCATCCATAAATCTTATCGTCATCTTCTTCCTAATACTACTTATTACTTGTTATTATCATAGAGTAAGAATACTGTTCAAAGATATTATACAGACCTATTTATTTGTCTCTGATATTATCAAGTGATCCTGTTTCTTATTATCCTGAAAAAGATATATCAATAGTGAACTTTTAAAAGTAAGAATTTTCAACCTGAAAGGAACATTTTCGAAGTTACTCATTTTTTTGTGCTTAGAAAATCTATTTTGGCTTTACAGTTGATTTAGTTGAGAAGAATTGAGAATTTTATCGACAATAAGTCAAACAGGTTTACAATAGGCTAAACACTTTTAATTTCACATTTTATAATGACTTCTTGACGACTCATGGCTGATGACTTGAACTATCTTCAACTTGATACTTGTTTCTGAATAACTTCCTGATTTGTTATAATTCTATGAAGCAATAAAGGTGTTTGTTTAATTTTAGAATTTCTCAGTTGCACAACTTTGGTCATCTTGTTCTTAGGTCTAAAATTTGTTTGGTACGTGAAAGCACTTTCTATTTATAAATTATTATAGTACAGTTTTCATATTTATTGGTTTACGATTTATCACAATATTTGCAGATTGGCAACATGCGTTCTTTCCAAATCTGTTTTCTCCCTTTTTAACATTTTAACAATATGTTAAATACAAGTTTTGGTATATTATTTTAAATATTTGGTTCATCATTAATAATTTGGTGTTTGAAATAGGTAATTATATGCAATAATGATGAAGAATGTATATAAGTGATAGTGGGAAGTATGATAAAAATTGGTTACATTAAGTTTACTCGGAAGAATCTTTTTTTAAAAAAACGTTTTACTATTATTATTATTCCATTCATTTGAATGATAAAATAAAAAATATGACAATAATTGAAACAACTTGTTCAAACTAGAACTGTTCCTCTTACGATTTTTGAGAAAATAACATTTTGTTAATAAAATGCGGTAATATAATAATTTTCCTGCTAATGATAGGCAGTATCATTAGAATTTTTGTACAGTGTACGAATGTAAGCCTATTTGATAAGGAATAGGATGGTGTAGCCCAAGTTTCGCCATTATAATTAATCATTCTAACGTATTTTCTTTCGGTGAAGTCATACAAATACAAATAGGCCTATATCGGGGAGTCCGATCTCACTAGACATCAAAACTATTAGGTCCGTAAAATCCAATCTGAAACCACAAACAAAGTCTCTCAAGCTAGAAGCGATGTGAATATTATAGTTTCTTACTTTTAGATTAGGGAATGATTGAGGCTAATAATATATTTTCTATATTATGTAATTAATAGTGTAGTAGATAATTATATTTTAAAGTGATTTATTTTTGTAGGCATAGGCCTACTCAAGAGTTTTCAATTTGATGGACTGGTCCCCTTTTTCCTTTTTTATGACATGACTAGTTTCGTACAAGTATTCCAATCTACAATCAAGAATGGAATAATTATCCAAAAATAGTCGTTTTAAGAAATAAAAAAGGGTAATAGTTTCAAATATTTAAAAAATATTGTCCATGGTATGAAAGTTTAATATACTTTAATCGTGTAGTTTTTCGATAGAGAACGTAACAATGTGAGTATGTGAGTTTCTTGAATACTTTAGTGGTGAAGAGATTTTAATATTTCACTTGCACTTGAATGAAAATTTATTGTGGAAATCTAACCCAATATATTATAACCTATAAACTTTAGGGGCGGTTTCCGAGCTCGGGATCTATAAGTTCTGGACTTACAGAGTCCAGGACTGAAATAAGCTCTCGGGTCTAAATCGACTTTCTGAGTCACGATTTTATCTTCTAAACTCCAGAGTCTATAAAGTTCTCAACTTATTTGAGTCCAGGACTTTAATGTAGTGAACATGAGGGAAATTCGCAATATTTTGCTGTTATATTGTTGGCATCATAGCAAAACGAAAACAGCTGATTGCAGCGGGATAATTCAAATGAGCATGCTCTCTAAACTATTTTGTGAAAATACATTTTGATTTCTTTGTAGGCCTATTCA
Source organism: Nilaparvata lugens (assembly GCF_014356525.2). NCBI lineage: Eukaryota > Metazoa > Arthropoda > Insecta > Hemiptera > Delphacidae > Nilaparvata > Nilaparvata lugens. The sequence goes on along the minus strand of NC_052513.1, from coordinate 20,897,111 downwards.
AAGCAAACCCTAACCTTTTGAAAGATGAATGAATAAACATTTTATTTCACTTTAAGCTATTATTGATCCTAACCAGTGATTTTGGAATAAAAATTTCATTAGGCTATTGAGTTTGAAAACGTATTTGTTTAAAAAAAAACTGGAATAATAATTTATTATTGTTATATTAATATGTTGAATATGACATTGATTAATAACATTCAGATTAAAATATAAATTTCCAAGCCAATTCTGTATTATTTTTCTTGAACATTTTTAGGTTATGTAACATTCGTAAAATAAGGTTAGTTTTTACGCATAATTCTGATACAATTTTCTTCCAAAATAAACTTGCAAACTATAAATTATAAATTTAGATGTACTAATACAAATAATTTAGGTATTCCATGACATGTATTTGGCTTTTCATCTACTCCAAAACAATAACTGAATTGTGTTTGCTCAGTTAAGTCTAGAACTTAATTAATTTAAACCCTACCCCAGTCGAGGGTTTAAAATTACGCTGTTTTAAGTTCTGGACTTAACGATTTTTAATAAATCCTCGACTCGGAAAGAGGCGAGAATCTAATTCAAGTCCTGGACTTATAAGCCCTTCACTCAGAAAGCGAAATTATAAACTCCAGTGTCTAACATGATCTCTAAACTCCAGAGTCTATTTAAGTCCTCAACTACGTTAACGCTCTGACTCGGAAAGCCAATTTTCTGACTCCAGAGTTTAAAGCCAGTTAAAGTCTAGAACTTAGCTAAATCCCGAGCTCGGAAATCGGCCCTTTGTCTTTATAGGAAGTGACATTCGGTAATACGGAGAGGGAGAACATACCAAAGGATCTTTCTGCCAATAAAATGCATAAGAATAAATCAATTATTTGAGGAAATAATTGTTTAATGTTTTTAAAATTTGTGAAAATATCATTAAATTTAATCATGCATTAGTCAAAGTAATCCTATTGCTTAGAAAAAAACTGTGTCCTGATTTTATGATTTGTATAGCTTTTTAGGCTACCCTGTGATACAACATTCAAGTGTTTTTATATTACTTATTCAGATTCAGATTCTTCTTCGCACTCAGACACTTGTTTTGTTTTTAAAAGCTTACCAAAGACTCTTATCAGAGTATAGGAATTGTCAAAATTTATGACACAACACAAAAAAAAAGAAGAAAGAAAGTCACACAAAGGAATCCTCTCTACATAAAAACTCTTTCGTGATTGGAATACTCCAATTTATTTATTATCAGAAAGCTTTTCAACTCCTTCTCAAAAACATCGATTTGAGAAGAATAGCCCTTAAAAATAATAATATTATCGAGTGACCTGGCTGGCTCAGGTCAGGTGTCAGAGTTTTCAGGTCGAAACTGATCGATTTCAGGACCTCTTACATGACCGAACGACTTCTTTTTAGGCAGCCGGGACCGACGACTTAACGTGTCCATCTGAAACATGGGAGTGGCCCGAGGAAAATATCTTGTAGCCCTTGTGAAGAATAGTTATTCTTTGTACCACTGTTTTGTTGTGTAACATTGAAGAGGAAAAATATTGAATTTGGGATATTTGATTAGTGATTGAGCTTTTTTGTTGTAGTGCAAATGCCAAGCCCGATGCGGCTGCGCGACCTGATCAGACAGATCCGAGCGGCGCGCACTGCGGCCGAGGAGCGCGCAGTCATCAACAAGGAGTGCGCCACCATCCGGTCCACCTTCCGCGAGGAGGACAGCGTCTGGCGGTGTCGCAACATCGCCAAGCTACTCTACATACACATGCTCGGGTATGCTCAGTCGCCTCACCACACACACACACACACCTACCTCTATGCACACCTGCCTGTTAGCAAATTACTACAACACGGATCGTCTACTACCTAGAAACATCGATTATCCTTAGGGAGGTCACTAACGGTCAAACGTGCATGGTTATTATGCACACACACACACACACATGTTTATATTGCATGTTTTGTTATCAACGAGAGGCTTCTAACATAGAATAAACAAACAATAAATAAACCACTGAAAAATAACAAATTAAAATGATATACAAAAATAATTCAACCTCAAACGCTAGCAAAGAAGAAATAAACAACAAAAATCGTAGATACAAAAACTTAACCTCAAAAATTTAGCTCGAAGTGTTTCGCTGTGATGATACAACAATGTAAGTCGACTATGTATATCATGTATGTTCTACGGTTAGTGGCCAGCCTAAGGTCGGCTTTGTTTCTCATGGGAATGTTCACACATTGACAGAATGTTGAGCAGATAAAACGAATGCTTTGGACGTGGGCCTCCCCACTCATACATATACGGGTTGACCTCACTTTTATAGCATACGTGCCACCTCAGATCTTTTCTGAGGCTTTTTTATGCTGTTTTTCAGTTCAGTTCAAAATATGAATGTGATAATAATAAATATTTTTGCAATTCAAGTGTTCGCCTTATAGGTTATACCTTTACAGGGTGAAGGTGAAGGCTAGTCCTATACCTTTATAGACGCCTTTACAGGGTCTTCAATTATTCTCTTTTGAAACTCTGATCTTTGAAGATCTGATGTAATTTGATCATGATATAAACATCTGCATACTAAAGTAGTTTAATAGTGGATAATTTAGCCCAATAGTTTACAATTTAGTAACAATTTCTATGTGGATTTTTCAAAAATCACATTCGATGCGAAAAATGCCTATATTTTTCTTCTAAAATTATTATAGAAAATTATCATTATCAAACTAATTATTAGAAATATTTAGTTTTCAACATAACTGATCAATTCCCAAACGCAGTTACCAATGAACTGTTAATATGACCAAGGAATCTGTAGAACCAATGAGCCAACTAAACTATTGTTCTGTTCTATTCAATTGTACTAAATCACAGGATTAAATGAATGTTGTGAAATAATATTGTGAAAATGTTGCAGTTACCCGGCACATTTTGGACAGTTGGAGTGCTTGAAGCTGATTGCGTCGCCAAGATTCACTGACAAGAGGATCGGCTATTTAGGTGCTATGTTACTGCTTGATGAGAGACAAGATGTACATTTGTTGATTACAAACTCTTTAAAAAAGTGAGTATTCTCTATCAAAATCCTTGTAGCCATGCAACCTCTCCTTAGCAAAAGCTTTGTTCGGGGATGGATGCAACATAATATAGTTTCAAGATTATCTTGGAAAATTCTCAATTTCAATATAGAATAATTAGTTAATCTTTTTATTTTGACTTCAAAATATATGATTACCTTTATTTATTTATTCATTTTAAATTGATCTGTACATGTATATAAACTATGCAAATTCGAAAACCATTATAAAAATGTTTGTTTTCAGTAGCAAGCCTTAAAATATCCTAATTGATAAACTCATTTCGATTGGTACACCGTTATTGCTTGATGTGAATAGAGATTGATAATGGTGTAACTTAACAACTAATTATAGTTTCACGTTGCTTTAACAAATTTGTTACTTTTTCTAATATGGATTCTACCTACATACTATCCATAATATCACTGCACTACTAGAAAAAAGTTTGGTTCTGGTGCACTAAATAGGCATTTAATCAGGTTAGTTCCGCTTCAGCTTGGAAAAATCAGGTTATATAAAGTTTGGTTTGGAATCTGAACTGTTAAACACAAAAGCCCTCAAGCTATACTCCCATAGAGTGCAGTAAATGGGCTTTTCACATGTAGTGCACTTCCTCCAAAAGATTGTGTTGATCTATATACTATAAATAAAGGAAGGAATTTGCTTATACTTGTGCGGGATACAAATACATGTTTGACGCATCATCACGGTTGAACCATTGAACTGATTAAGTTGGAATTTTGCATTAAGATTCTTAATTCACCGAGGATGTTTATAGGCCTATTTTCATTTGTATTAATAAATTAATTATAATTTTAATAAGTGAAACTAATTTATCCAATTCGTTACATAAAGTTTACGTAAGATAAGAGTCTCAATCAAATAGTTGTTCTATTGTAAATTATTACAGTTGTTAATATTTTTAATAGTCAAAGTAAATTAAAGTTCAAGTAATATTTGAAAGCTAAGTCATTCTAAATGAAAATATTGTAAATATCAGGATGGAACAACCACCATCTAACAACTAATTCAATTCATTTGTACTTTTGACAGACCCTTGCCACGGGTAACACCTTCTTGTAATAGAATAAATAATACTACAGTTTGATGTGTTATTTTGAGACAAACGCAACGTGTCTATTTAGATTTGTGGTTTGTGGTGTCTAGTGACCTGAACAGTTCAACGCAGTTCGTAGTTGGGCTGGCGCTATGCACACTGGGCGCGATCGCCTCACCCGAGATGTCACGTGACCTGGCCTCCGAGGTGGAGCGCCTCATGAAGTCGCCCAACGGTTATGTGCGCAAGAAAGCTGCGCTGTGCGCCTTTCGCATCGTGCTCAAAGTGCCCGAACTCATGGAGATATTTCTGCCCGCCACTCGCTCGCTGCTCTCCGAAAAGAATCATGGTCAGTAGAAAAATAATGGGGTTTTTATGTGGAAACAGATTCAAGATTCTCAATTGTTAGAACATTCTACAAAATGTATAAGCTCCTCATCTTCTATAATATAATAAAGGAAAGAATTGGCTTATACACGTACGGGATAGAAAATTCACGAATGCCGCATCATCACGTCTGAACTACAGTCCGGCTCCTGTAGCTTTGTCTATCGGCGGAGGGCCACTAGCTACAATACTACCCATTCAAAAACATAGAATATTTTTGAAAATGTATCTTTCCATAAGCTCAACAAAAAATACAGAATTCAACATATAGAGCACAACACTAAGCACATAGCTACAACAGGAATAGCAGCATTTAGAAGGTTAACACAACTTGAAGAACTCAAACACAAAATACTGACTAGATAGATATATCAGTGATATTAGTACTTTCCGAAATCAGGAAGAGCAGCATTTGGATATATAAGTCATTTGATGCTTGAAAGTATGGTGAATTTTACTTCAGGATGAATTCCATCATGACAAATGTACTATTTTATAATAATGTATTTTAGTAGGGCTACTTGATTTGTTAATATTAATCAAAATAATTCCTTAGTGTCCATTCGTTATTTTTAATTTCCTTGCCCTATTACCATAGGTAAGGAAAGTATTGCTTTCCAAAAAAATAAGGTACCCTAATTTCAAGTTTTCTATACGTTTCAAGGTCCCCTGAATCCAAAAACATGATTTTTGAGAGTTGGTCTGTGTGTGTGTATGTCTGTAAACACGATAACTCCATTCCTAATTAACCGATTGACTTGAAATTTTAAACTTAAGGGTCCTTATACCATGAGGATCCAACAATAAGAAATTCAATAAAATTAAATTCAAGATGGCGGAAAAAATGGCGGATAATTACTAAAAAACCATATTTTTCATGGTTTTCTCGAAAACTGCTTTAACGATTTTTTTTCAAATTTATACCATGGATAATTATTTATAAGCCCTATCAACTGAAATGCGTCTCATTTCTGGGAAAATTGCAGGAGCTCCGTAATATTATTAAGAAAAATGGCGGATAATAACTAAAAAACCATGTTTTTCACGATTTTCTCAAAAATGAATTGACCGATTTTTTTCAAATGAATACCCTGTATAGTTATTAATCAGCTCTATCAACTGTCATGAGTCTCCTTCCTGGGAAACTAATGGGGGGGTCCACCCCATCCTTGAGAAATGGAATTTGTACCCTCCCTCTCGTGCATGAAGTAGGTAGGTAGAGCAGTTTATAAAAAGAACACATAGTCGATTATATTTCATCTGTAGAACAGTTGTTTTGACAAAATAAAAAAAATCATCGAATTTCACAATTTACACAAAGGAAAAAGTACTCTGAAAACAATATTATATGTACACATAAACAGTAGTCTGATCGTAGTTTCAAATATGTTGCCGCCAATCGTCATAATGTTATTCCCCTAAATTATTCTCGTTTAAGAATGAGGCTTACAGTTCAATGAGCAAGGAAAGTTGTATGAGTGTACCACACCAGATTTTTTATGATTATAAATTTGATTTTTATGTAGCTTAACAATTTGTTTGAAGAATTTCAATCATATGATAGAGTTTTTAAATTCGAATAAACGTGCAGAGTTCATAGTGAATTAAACTATTGCATGTAGATGTAGGTGAAGATCTACACGTCTACATCCTTGATTTGAAATATTTACAAATCTGTAGTTTCTAATATTAAAAAACATGATCAATGACAAGTTTAATTATGACAGGAACATTCAGTACTTCATACTCGATTGTCATATATTATTCTTAGAATTATATATTATAATTGTATCAACAATTTATTTTCATCGTTATTGAGTTCCGTCAATTTTTGTTGTTTTGTTGCAATAAATTTGATTTTGATGAAGCTACTCAACAATATTCTTCTACATCTTTTAAATTCAATAATATGTTTTTCCATGAGTAAGAATAATCTAACCATCATAATCTTTTTTAAGGTGTTCTCATCACCGGTGTGACACTCATTACGGAGATGTGTGAAAACAGTATAGACACTCTTCAACACTTCAAAAAAGTAAGTTTGAAACACAATTTTTCTTGTTGTAACATTATTCTGAGTTGATTTTATCGTATCATTTTCACTTTAAAGTTCATTATTACAAGAATTTAAAAAAAATCATTGTGTGAGATATTTCGAGTGTGGTTTGCTTAGGTACGTACATTTGAAAAATGCACTTCAATATTCTTCCATTATCTTCAGTAATCTATTAGCACTCACAGTGTGTGATTTAAGTATTTTGTGACTTTTTTCAAAAATTGTCCGTGTTGAAAACAAATTACAATATTTGAAAACAGAGAATTCAAATCTAGAAGCAAATGTTTCAAATTAATTTGATATAAATTGTATTCTTATTTTAATAGCATAGTAGTAATTGCATAACTGTAACTCAGAATCTATACTCTTTAAATTCTAGTTTCAATTACTCCGTTGATAATTCATTTTTTTCATCAATTGCTATTGAAATAGTCAATCTGAAGCGAATTTGCTTTGTCTTTAGTATTCTTTTACTATTTGGTGAGAATTTGGAGCATGAGCATTGTATTCCATTCTATCAAAAATGATGTAGTTGTAGGCATGAATCAATGCCATAGGAATTGTGATTGGCCAATATTTCACTCAAATTTACTGCAAATTATTTAATTTAGCCACTGCAAAGAAACTATGTATTCTCGAATAAATTGAAGATTTTCCAAATTGCAAGTTCTGTAATTAATTGTATTTTCAGCCCTCTATGCCATTAATAAACTCTTACTGTAAAACTTTATCAAGTTCCATGTTGATAATGTTGAAAATAGTGATCTCTTATAATCTATTCCGATATCACTTGAATGTTATTCATTTTCTTTTGTTTGTTTTCTTGTTAGGACGCCTGCTTTCGGGAGGTAAAGATTGAAAATAAAATTGATAGTTATTATTCCGTTTCGCTGTTTGTCTATTGGTTATCTCTTGGTGCGATGGCCTTGCTCTTATGCATGTCAAATGGATTGTTATCTCTATTTCATTTCCTCTGCTCCTGTCTGGCTAATATACACTCTTGACATGATATAATATCGCTGAAAGTAATGGGCAGAATCATGATTAGGGAAGTTTGAATACCCCATCAAAAGATTGTTTTCCTTGGTATTGCATTTTTTGTTAACGTTACCTTGGAAATGAATTAGTATGCACAGTTTTCAATACCTTTCCCCTCAATTTTTTCACTTGAAATTCCAGCTCTTAGCACCCAGTTAAGATGAGATTATTACAATGCATCTTTTTAATTTTGTTATTTCATTGCATACATAATCATATCTATACATTCCTTTTAAATACTTTATTACTTAGCCTACCTATTATAAATATCAATTTATGTTTTCGTTTTTTATTCATTATGAAGATGTTAATCCTTTCAACAGAACATATTCAATAGATGTTCAATTATTAATGAATTATGAACAATCTATAATATTGCTGTAAACGTTATCATTCATAAATTAATATACAGTCAATCATTGTACAAAAATAAATTGTAATGTTTGGCAGTTTTGTAAAAATAAAGATTCTGCCCATATTTTAACAGGCTTTAGATGAAGTTTTGCATGTATCGCACATGATGAATCTTATCAAATTATATCCTGATAAAATAAAGTGGGAAAATCAAATCAATTTAAATGAGTACAATAAAAATAAAACTCTGAATCCAAACTTATTGAATGATCTTTATAGAACAAAGGGATTTTATCTTACTATAGGCACTACCTCATTAGACTAATTTGACCAATAGTTCAATATGCTGGGCTATTCCATATTAGATATAATTCTCGATTGCTACCATGTTTCACTATCATTATTAATCCATACAATACTATAATTATAATTCCACCCTTAGCTGACCAATGATAATTACTTTCAAAAACAAAATTCTCTGTTATGGATTGTAAATCTTTGAAAATGTGACGTAATCGGATTTTAATGTTTATACTTTGAAATAGGAACAGGTTCGGACATAATCTGTTGTGTCATTTCGAATTTGTACAGATAATTCTGTACGTTTTGCTTCTACTCACTGATTTTTTTATTTTCCTATTTATTTCAAAAGTTAAACACCAATTTCTTCTCAACTCCATGCCTAAAGTTGATTTTATGTTTCTGGATATCTATGTAGGGCAAGGGGTATATATATTTTCTCAAACTATGATTCTGTGCCCATGCTATCTTAAAATTTCTTTAGATTTTCGGAGCTGTCAGTTAATTGTGAAAACTTTCTTTGTACAAAGTTCTAGCTACTCAATTCTATTACATGTGCTTCTAATTTTTCCGTTCATTCGTTTTTACGGGCTGATTGTTCTATATTTGTGTAACTGTGTCGTTATTTTGTGAATTGAAATGATGTTGCCTTGATAGCTTGCAGTGTTGTTAATTATTTAGGATAAAATAGATATTTTTCTACAGTTTCATATTTTTAAGAACGAGTATTCTCTGTTCTTGACTGGTGGTTATCACGGTTGATACAGGAGTCATAATTTGTGAGACTTTGAAAAGCAACTTTGCAAAACGATCTTTATGGAGCCTTGCAACATATGCCGTGCTACACATGTCAAATGGATCTTGTTGTTTATGTAAACTTCCTTTCCTCTACACGGTATGCCACCTGTATCAACCGTGCAAACTCCCAGTTGTTGATGAGTAGTTTTACACAGTCTTTGCACCAGTAAAGATACTGCTGTGTATTCATTCACATCCATTCATCAACTCATTAAAAACTTCATAAAATCATTAATAACTTAATGTATTTTAGAATTTGTGTTCGTATTTAATGCTTGAAACTACATTGATGTTGTTCAGTTTATTTAATTCATACAGTCACTGTATTTCATCACTGAATTCACAAGTTGTCTTCTATCTATATCGTTCATATTCACAGTGTTCTATCTTCATTGATTTAATTGTTTAAAAGATGTTAATTTCTATATTCTAAATTATTCATATTCTCAATTCCATCCCACAATGCAACGTTCGCCCAATCACTAGTTCACCAAAGTAGAAATACGCATATTCTATTGAGTGTTCTTTACAGAAGTTTAGAGTTGTTAAGCGAGCTAGATTCACGTAAACTTATTGAATAGTTGTTGAAGAAAATTGTTTATAGGTTCTAAATTTATTTTCCTAAAGAAAATTGATGAAATCACAAATATTTGATCACTTCTGAGATATGATATTGGTAGCTTCACTTGATTCAATTATACTATGGATCACAGTAATATTACTCAAGATTAAACCGATACGGTACAGTCTATTTATTTAGGATCAGCATTCAAGAAATTAATGTTATCATTCCACTTATTGATATGGAAACATTTTTACTTGAAAATATGATAAAATTTAGGATTTAGATTGCACCTAATAATGTAAGAGCACTATTCACATAATCACAAACAGATAGATTAGTTTTAGAATTTTTAGAACATTCAATATGGCTTGAAACTGGCACTACACGAGTGTTTTAATAAGTTATTTTATACTTGAAAACTAATAACTTTAAGTACACATTTTAAAACCATACTGTACTAGTATGCAATTACTAATACTGCAAGCACTGTTACTAGTAATGTGCATTGACAAGCACTTTGAAACTATTATTCAACACAGAGTTTGAGCACAAGTATTAGTTCTTCAAGTTCAGTTTTCAATATTAATTTATACCATCAACACTCCACGTAGAGAATTTAATAGTGTTACAATAACTTGGGTAATTGTTGTTATTAGTCAAAATCAGTTGTTAATTCACTTTCGAACGATAGTGTTGTCCGTTAATGTGGAACAACAATATTATTCAATATGATCACGATCAAATCTATTGACAAGTTATCATTGAAAGGCAACATTAACCAGCATTAATCGCTGTTAATCAGCGGACAGCTCTCATCAGTCCAAAATTCGAACGAAGCTTCATCCGATTGATTGTCATGATTCACGTTCTGCCATACAATTAATATTATCTTTTCATCCTCTGCCAATCATCCATTGAATGTTTTTATTGTCTTCATCTCACCTATTTAGCTTATCGTAATATTGATCATTTGCAATAAGATTAATGTATGAAAACTAGTTAATTAATTTGTTATATTTTGTGTAATAATGGTATTAATCAAAAGGTTACTAATCGAAACTAGAAATGTGTTCTATAGACTTACAAGTATAATGTATCAGAGAACTACTCTAGCGTAAGTTCAGAAAACTCAGAGTCTTGGAGTGTATATTAAAAACTTTGATATTTGTAGGTAATTTTCTTGAAAGATACTTCAACACATGAATATATATGTGTGAAGGAGACACATTAGGGGTGACCTGTTGTCTCCATAAATAAATAAATAAATAAATATAAGTTTATCTTGACGATAGAGGAAACTATATTATAAAATTCCATTCTTACCATGCTTTAAAATAAAACATATTTATTGAATTATAAGTAGGCTACTCATGAATTCATATAATGAATTATTATTATTAAATCTCAGCAAACTATCAACAAGTTAATGTTTATAAGTATTATTCTCAGTGACTTAATTTAACAATAAACTCATGTTTATCCTATAACAATGAGGCAGATTCATCACTCTATAAAACTCACCTGTAAAACAATAACTATTTCGAATAAATTTCAATTAATATTGTCTTCTTTTCCAGATTGTACCAAATTTAGTAAGAATTTTAAAGAATCTCATATTAGCTGGTTATTCTCCGGAGCACGACGTTTCTGGTGTCAGTGATCCATTTTTACAAGTAAGTAATCAAAAAACTGATTTTTGTATTCGTTGACTCTTATAAACTATAAAAAACACATTACAGATTGAAGGTAGACTTTCATTTTATGCATAAATAACTTTCGTACTTTTCACTACCTTCCAAGGGCAAGAAATCCATCGGTTTATCTAATTTCAATATTTACTAGCTCTTACAGCCGTTCCTATTTTCACTCACATAGTTTATGAATTACTCCTACAATTTTACATTTTTATACTTTCCAGTCTAAACTTTCACTCATTTCAAGAGTTTACAGATCTGACTGTTTAAGTTTTTTTGTCATGTTTTGTTTGGTCATAATGAATATTGACATATAGTTACTTTTGATAACATAGTATATTTATTTATTAGGTTAGCAAAATCAATAAAACGATCGGAAAAAAACAGGCTATTGCCCAAAACTTCTTCAATTTCCTAATTTAGTTTCAAATTGTCCAAATATTATACATAGGTTATGTCCATTTCAATTTCTACACCAAATCATCAATCTGAAATTATAAATTAGAATAAAACAAACAATTTTAAATTTGGATAGATTGATATTAAAACTTTTGTAAAAACATGAAACAAACTTAATTGAGTAATTTTAGTAGGTAAATAGCTTATCACATTAACACAAAGCTTTTTCATAATGATTTTCCACTGAATTGATTGATTGACACAGGTGAAAATACTGAGGTTACTAAGGATACTGGGCAAGAACGATGCGGAAGCTTCAGAAGCCATGAATGACATTCTGGCCCAAGTGGCCACCAACACTGAGACTAGCAAAAATGTGGGAAACACCATCCTCTACGAGACTGTCTTATCAATAATGGACATCAAGTCGGAAAGTGGACTAAGGGTAAGTTTCACCTATTCACAACACTAGTCAGCGTCTAGTGTAAACAATGGTTATGTATTCTTACACTTCATGAACATTCAGTCAACAGTCTTATTCTTATAGGTAAATAGATATTATACGTATCTGTATGATGAATAAATTAGTTTATTTGTATAGGTATGTTTAGTTGATTGATATTTATTTCATTACTAGTAACTTGTACCTTATTTTTCTACTTTTTTAAATATTCATCATGTAATATTCATTATGTAGGTAAGACCCTTAGACCTTATAACTCAAGTTTTAACAAATGAATCTACTTAATTAAAGAGAGTAAGGATGTTCTCATTCAGGTCCCGTGAACTTGCTTGAATTTCAAGAATCAACTGATCAATTGAATCACTAGAGCTTCCTCAAATATTGAACTGATGCACCATGAAGCAATAATTCATTCCAATTTTCCTTTTGTACCTAGAGCAAGTACCGATTTGTTTTTAGTTTTTTTTGGGACATTTTAAATCTGAACAAGTTCAATTGAATGCAGTAATCTCCAGTTTAGCCTATCTTCTGTAGTGAAATTCACATTATAATGTCAGCACCTGATTAACATTGGTTTACCATACTTGTCTGCCATAAGATAAAGTAGACAGCTCCATCCTTTTCCACCTACGCACTGTTGCCAATCGTTTATTGATTATGAAGAAACATAATGAACTACCAAAATATTCTATTTAAATCATGAAAATTCATTATTAATTTATGAGAAAATAGGTTTATATTCTCGGCAAATAAAGTGCATTTCAGATAGAGTTGATCATTGTTAATAATTAGCAATTGATATTACATCAGATGTACCGGAATAACTTGAATCTAATATAGGTGGTGGTAACAGAGAACGGTGGCAAATCTGTTGTCCTATCATTTCCACTGACATCAAGTAAATCTCACTATAGTATAGTTCTTATGATATATCTCAATTGGGTGGGCTAGGCCTATTTAATTTCTTACAATTCATTCCAATGAATTCTACATAGTTGAAACATCTTACTCATATTTAAAAGTTATGGTCGATTATAATATGCATGACTTGTCTGTTGAATTTGCACGGATAAAATTGTATGGAACAAGTTGCTTGTATTCTGTCCATGATTGAAATAATGAATGTTGCGTTGCGTTGGTTTGGCAGGTACTAGCCATCAACATCCTGGGCCGGTTCCTGTTGAACAACGACAAGAACATCCGCTATGTGGCGCTGAACACGCTGCTCAAGACAGTCTACGTGGACACGAGTGCCGTGCAGCGTCACCGCACCACCATCCTCGAGTGCCTCAAGGTATGTCATAGTAGTTTCCTACAATAGTTTTATAATCAAATCGTTGCATAATGTTCACATTATAGTTAGTGTAGTTATTATAGTTAGTTCACATTATAGTTACTCGTAGAATAGTTTTGAAAATCCATTGCGAAAAGACCTCTGTTATGGCATTGATTGGAGGGATCCGTGGTCTAGCGGTGAGAGTACTTGCGTAGCAGCCTAGGGATCCCGGGTTCAAACCCTCTCATTACATAAAGATTTTTAACAAGGTCACTCCCGTGTTATTGGATGGGCTCGTTAATTGTCGGTCCCGGCTGAAGTATTAATGTAAGAGCCTGTTCACATGACAGCGATTAACGCTCGGTTGTCGCGCGATTGACCAACCGAGCGGTTGCCAGGTATAGGGAAACACATGGTGCCGTACATATGCATCGCTCGGTTTTAGTAGTCGCCGGCGAATCGCGGCGGTTGTAATCTCAGACTTGCTCATGAATCGCTGTCATGTGTACGAGACTGGCAAATCGAGCGACTTGCCAACCGCGCGACAACCGAGCGTAAGTCGCTGTCATGTGAACAAGCTCTAAGGCCTATTGACAGATTTAATTATACAGTCAGTCATATGTATGGGAACCCTTCAATAAATTGGATATAATACAATTGGTCTGGATATAATACTGTAACTTTCAGGGATTTTTCCCTTTTCCTTTTTGTTTCATTCCTTTCTAATAAATATTCATTAATTTTTTTTATGAATTCTCTATCAAAATCTGATGTATATTCTTATTTTCTTTTTGCAATTTTTATTTGTTTTTTTCATCTTATACTTAAAATCTTTGAAATGTAATATCTATCCATCTAAGTTCATTTATCTTTTGTAATTCGTTTTTTTGTAACTGGGCACCCGTCGAAAAACCTTCGGGTTTGGCAGTACCCTCAATCGTTTGTATTGCTAATAACATTTTTAATTTGATTTGATAGTTACTGGCCGAATACTCTACCTTTTGACGTACAACTGAATTTCAACCCCTCATAAGGGGGGTTGTAACTCGAATATTTTAAATGTTAACACCCATTGTGTGGTACATCATTTTAAAGGCCTTTTTAAAACAAGAAAGATGGCATCAATAAAAATGTTCTATGATACTAGTATCCAAAATGGTTAGTTTCTATAGAAATGAGGGGTTGTAACTCAGTTCTACGTTAAAAGATAGAGTATTCGACCAATAACTTATCCTGAAAGTATTATATCTACAACAGTCTCCAACTTATTGAAGGGTTCCCATACATGTGACTCAATCTGTATATTGAGGCGAGGTGGGACCTTCCCGCAAGGGACTTCCAACCAACAAAAGCCATACGAATTCACTTTTATGGCATTGATTGTGATTGTGATGTTGTAATGTTTACATTTTAACCTGGTTGTAGATAATCCATATGTTCTTGGCCCACTAATCATATGTTCTAATCCATATATGACTGGGCCCACTGTACTATTCAAGTATTTATCGGCTAATAAAAATATTTCTATTGTATTAAAGGACCCGGACGTGTCGATAAGGCGGCGCGCTCTGGAGCTGAGCCTGGCACTGGTGAACGCCAACAATGTGCGCACCATGATGAAGGAGCTGCTGGTGTTCCTGGAGAAGGCCGACCCCGAGTTCAAGGCGCAGTGCTCGTCCAACATCATGCTTTCCGCCGAGCGCTACTCGCCCAACAAGCGCTGGCATCTCGACACCTTGCTTAGAGTTTTGATAGCGGTCAGTTGATCTTCAATTTTCATACAATGACTATTTGTCCAATGTTGTTCAAATACAATGTTATCCCTTTCCTCACAATAAGTATTGATAGCATGTCAAGTAAGATGGTACACAATGAAAGGTGAAACTGACTTGACGTTACTCCGTACTGTTATTGGTCTAAATTTGGGATACAAAGTTGAAGGGCTGGTTCGCTTGTTATTCCCCTCAAAAAATAATTTTAAATATCAGTTCTTGTTTTACAAATAATAATAAAAAATGAATAAATGATTAGGAGAG